>NW_015112770.1:94494-112925 GCF_001443285.1 Poecilia latipinna | reverse complement strand
TTTTTTTTTTTTTTTTTTTTTTTCTCAGGCCATGCATACCGGTTTTTTTTTTTTTTTTTTTTTTTTTTTTTTTTTTTTTTGTAAAATAGCACAAAAAAAATGGTGTGTTCTTCAGTGGTCCAAACAGTTGATGGAGAGGTGATGGTTGACAGATGTTTGATGAGAAATGTCCCAACTGTCAAGTTTGGGATGATTGAGTAAGTGCTCGGTCCATGTCAGCATTGTCAGAACTACAGATCAATACTGTAAAAGCTGTCTGAAGTCAGCTATTATTTACAACTTTACTGTCAAACAGAGCCTGGAAGAAGCTTTCATTCCAGTTGAGCATTTTTTCCTTCTTTGTCATGTCACAACTGCGAACCACAGTGTCTTCTGTTGGATTTTTATTTGGTAGACCAACACATCTTGAAGACACCTCAAAGAATTGGGTCGCAGCAAACGTGAATGAAGGTGCTCTGGTCAGATCAGATGAAAAGTATTGCATTATGTGGTGAGATGTGTTTTATTCGCAAGGATGAGGAAGTCAGTTTGAGATTATGGAAAGAAGGACAGAACTACAAAGAGGGAAATCCTGAAAGAAAAACATTTGAGGCTCCAAAATTTGGTGTTTCTGCTGGAAATTTAAAGAAAAGTTTTTCTCTTAATGCAACAAAATATAGAGGAAGTCAAAGGTCTATGAATCATTTTTCTAGCCACTGCAAGTCAAGGTCAAAGTGTTTCTATTACAAATCTATGCAAAACTTTGTGGATGTTACCCTAATGTTGAAAAACGCAATTTCGCAATTACGGCGTTTCCATTAAATTAGAAATGCAGTTAAGATCACACACAAATAAGTTAGCTCTCGTGATAATTCATTTAAAACACCCCGTCATCCTCCTACCGTCTTCTTCATCATTTCCACCAACCGGATCCATAACATCCGGTTGTTGTTGTGACTTGTGATGCGAACAAAGGATTTCCATCGCAGTTTTCGAAATACACCAGTTTTGATACATGCATTAAGCAACTCATCCTAGCACCACAACCTTTTTTCATGAAAGTTGGGGGTTTTTTTTTTTTTTTTTTTTTTCCTTCCAAAATTAGTGTTCCCATTAAGCAAATCTCTTTTTGTAACTCCACTATGCTCAATTATATGGCCAATGGAAAATTAGCTAATGAGCTGAAACAGGTTCCGTTTTCAAACTGAACTTCTGATTGGACACAAACACTCACATGACAACAAATTATCAAAATTAAAAATTCCTCTTTTTCTTCTTGTACAAAACAATGTTACTTGCTTCAAAAACTACTTTATGTGGAAAAATGCCTTCTGTGGAAGAAAAAAAACAACTGAAGCTATTCTCTGAAAGGTGGAAACACCAGCCAGATTTAATAAGGTAAGACACGTTGTATTGAATGAATTATTTCTGCTTCGCTGCACCAAAACTTTTTCAGCAGCAAACCCTTCCTGCAGTACTGGACTAGAAAAGAGAATGGGCCCATACAAGCAAAGATGAGGAGGTGGGATAAAAAAAAAAACAACCCTCCTTCCTGCTCTATATGTATAAAAAAAGCCATGTATGTAAAAGAAAGACAGTGTGACTTTGTCCTCTTTGTAGATTGCAAGAAAGCACGCTGAGCTCCGTAAAGCTCCCCTGCTCTTCCGCCTCGCTCTCTTCCTGCCTTGGAATTGGCGGTATTCAGACTTGGGGACCGTAGCGAGCTCCGAGGCCCGTCTTTCAACCCTTGCACATAAGAAGAAACGAGGCTTTGTATTATAGTGGCACAGCTTAGAAGAATATTACTTAAGCCCACGCAGACAGACAATGCCTGACCATAAATAAATAATACCCATTTCACCAAGCAGTGCAGCGTTAAGAAGTACAAGAGGAAGACATTGAGAACCGAGGAAGGAGGGGAGATTGGAAGTGGGGGGGCGGAGAGGCAGGGAATCATGCTTCAGAATACAGATGTTTGAAAGGGAGAAGACACTGAGTGAAGAAATTAAAAGGCAAGACCAAAGACAGCTTAATGGCACGCTATTTACCTTTTATTTACCCCCATCTGATCTTTTCCCGTTCCTCCCCAAATCTTCCTCCTCGCTTCCATCTGTATTTTCCCTCTGTTTGGCTGCATGTTTGTCCAAACTCTCACGAGTTTGAGCTTATTGTCCACTCCTGAAATGGAGCAAACATTGCATTATATTTGTCATTTTAATTGTGCATTGTTTTGGGATGCTTTCGCTAATTAAATGCTTAATAATTAATGTGCCTGGAAGTTTGCGCCTTTGCTCAACTTTGCATTCAGAGATTCCTGCCGGGCTGGAGGAAAGCCGGTGGAAAAATTCATTGTTTACAACTCCTGTAAAAGCCTGTGGAGGTAACGTCAATGCACCCATCTGGAGCTGGAATACATTAGGGGCCTGTTAGGAAAATGGAACTTGCTAAAAAGCTTTTCACAGGAACTTTCTGGATTTGTTTGCGCTCTAAAGTTCTCCAAGTAGAATATTTAATAATAATATGCAGCTAAGGAAATATGTTACTGTGTACAAGGAAGCTAGGCATGGGCTAAAGAGCTGCTCGGCCACAGCTATGGAGGCACTTGGTACTTTCACTTAACATCAATCAAATACACAATCCAACAACTCCTAAACATCGATACAGACAAGTTGTGACCTGCATAATGTGCCACAGTAACAAGGTGATAATTGTGTCACTAATCCCAGATGCTAAAGGAAGCTTGTTCAGTTCAAGACAGCATAAACTTTACCTTGAATTTAGCTAGATATGTGATAATCTTCGCTTCCTCTGGAAGTCACAAGTTGCCCCATCTCCTTACGGTAGCCAACGTATTCCCATAAAGCAGACTTTATTCTTTTAGGTGGGGGCTTCCAGGGGAGCAAGTAGCTATGGAGGTGGTTGCACTTTATCTCTGACCAGACAAAATGAACGCTTATACTGCAGGAACAGTATGGTGGAAAATGTTAGTGGTTTTGAATCTGTGACTTTTTCACATCGTGGTATACAGTGATCCCTCGTTTTTCGTAGGGGTTGCGTTCCGAAAATAACCCGTAATAAGTGAAATCCGCGAAGTAGTTACCTTTAGTTTTTACAATTATTGTACAGCATAATTAAATACTCTACTTTGAAACCAAAGAACAAAACCTGTTTTCAGGTCAGCGGATGTGCATGTTCATCAACCGGGCCTTAATGTGATCCAGAGTCAATTTAGCAGCGAGACTGCAAAAGGTGAAACGCGTTATAGCGAGGGATCACTGTACCTTGAAACCAGAACCGGCCCATGCCTACAGGCAGCAAAGGCCAACTCATAGAGAAAATACATTTGTCTTTATAGAAAATAGTTTCCACTATGGTAAGGAGAAGGGACAAATTCCCAAAGAATCTCCCTAGGGCTTTGAGAGACATAGCCTACCTCAAGGTAAGAGGTGAGATTCAACCTTAATGGATCACAAGTCTATCATAAACTATTAGGGCAATGAAAGTGAAAAATCAGAACAATGATCTGTATACTGTACCTCCACAATCCTTACTGAAGACAGGATTGGTGCCTGTCTTCGGCAGTTGGTATTTAAGTGGTGGGTTATACCTTGAACAGTTCAAAAGTCAGAAGCCTTATTGTGGCTCAACTAACTTCTGATGTCTGATTATCTTCATGTAAAGGGAAGCAATGCTTAAACATCCTCAATTGTTTGTTGGAACAAGTAATGAATCTGCTGACCTTGTGCCAGCTGATTCATTGGATCAGAACTCGATGCCCTGCAGCGCCACCTCGTCGATGTTTTCTTAGGTATTTCCAAAATTAGCTAAGCCAATTTTCTGAATTTAAAACAAGCATCAGAATGAGAAAGAAAATGGATTTAAGTGACGTTGAGCATGGCACAGTTGCTAGCGCCAGAAGTGCTAGTGAGAGTATTTCAGACGATGCTGATCTGCTAACTCTTTCATACATGACAATCTCAGAATTACAGAGGATGGTCCAATAAAATTATAAAAAACAATTGGGATGTAGTTGTTTGGACCTAATCAAACCGATATGAGATTGGAAAAATGTATCATGGTTTGCTGAGTGGTTGGGTCAGAATCTGGTGTAAACAAATGGACCCATAATGCCTTGTATTGACATTTGGTGGTGTAATGGCCTCTTTGACAATGCCAGTCAGTAAGTTTCCAAGAAGCATTGGGCCTCGCTTTTTCAGCTTCCTATTCTTCATTTTCTGATAAATAGTTTGGATATCTGTTCCAAAGAAGCTCCCGCCAGTAAGTACATTTTCGGCAAATAATTTAGAGGCACAGAAAAATCTGCGACTACAGAACCGTGACTAGGGGGTCCACTGCATTTCTTTCAGCTTGTTGGGGTTGTCTGTCTTTTTATTTTTATGTTGTTTACAGTTTGGCAAATAACTGGAGCAGTTTGTGAAGATTGCAGCACAAAATAATCGAAAAGCTAATCATCACTATCTGCTATCTGCAAACCTTGGTCAGAAGTCAATAAACCAAGGATTTATCGTCAACAGAACCCGTTTCTTTACTAAGTAAAGAATTTATGACCAAGACTTTTAATCTTTTGTAAGACTGATAGCAAATCTGTTATTCACCTTTAAAATGAAATTCTAATCATCTTAACACTCCTCACCTCGGTGTTTCCTGTCACTTATTTGGGTCATGATGACCACGATGTTGATGCTTGTTCAGATTCTCCTGCACTCTGTGAACTGGAGGAGCAGATTTCTTCTCTTGATTTCTTCTCTTGTTCTTTTACCAGAATCTTAAATCTTAACCTGATCAATAGAAACTTGACGGATCTTGTGTGTCCTCAGTTGCCTCGGTTAAAGGTAAACAGAGGGAAAGTAACTGGAAAGTTTAAGACCCTGCTATTGGGAAAAAAAGGGCCTGCTGTAACACAGTGAATTTCATGCACCGCCAACAAGGCCTGCTGTTTAATCAATATGCTGTGCAGGTTGGACTTACAGCACTTAAAACTTGTATTGATCCGTGTGCCTTTTTGGCTTCCATAATTCACTATGACCCTGGACAGCCGCAGGGTTTGTGCAGTAACTAAGGTTTGGACAGCGAAGGCAAGAAAAAAAAACTGGATTTGGTACAAATTTAACAGCTAAGAAAACAAAGTATGGGTTTAGTGTTTGTCTATATTTTATCCCAACTTGGATGTCCTTGGTTTGACATGCAGAGAAAGGAAATGACGCAGTATCGTATCGTCACAATATCTCATGACACCAGATGAAGGATTTTTTTTAACGTCACATCTCGTTTGTGGAAAACCTAAAATGTTTTGTGCTGACATGCAACATGGAATATTTTACTCTAAATACCTAAACGCCTCTTCTTGATTTGGCACCCTGCTAATGACTTTAAATGGCATCTGCTGAAACGGTTCCACCAAAAAGAAAACACAAAATACTAATTTTGTGAGGCTGGTTTACAGTAAAATTATTTACATTCTTACAATTTAAAAAGTTTTCCTTTTACATTTTTAAAATTTAAACATGTGCAGCCAGCCTGTTTTGGCAGTACAAAATTTTATTTAAAGGGATCCGATTAGAGGGGTTGAATACAAATGCACACCACAATTTCCAGATTTTTGTTTGCGACAAATTTTGAAAGCTATTTTCGAGTGGCCAGATACAAGAAGTCCCAATGAATATCTTAAAGTTTGGGGTTTGAACATGGCTGCTGGCCTCAAACACCACTAGCTAAAGTGAATATCTGACTGACAAGAGTCAGTGCCATCACCAAAAAAATAGAAAAAGGAAAAAAGAAAATACTGGTTTTAATTAGACATAGTCACTAGAACTAGTTTGGTGGGAAAAAACCAAACAAACCCCTGATTAGAGTTTTTGAAAGCTACAATCTTTCACTTAAAAGGCACTTCACATGTCTTTTAACCCTTTTCGCTACTCCACAATTATCCCACAGTTATCAAACTACCACTATCTTTCCACTGGTAGCGTGCCGTCCAATTACCTGGGCCCACACCGCGGCGAGCACGGATTCATTCGCTCTACAAAAGGTAATTAACGAAGAGTCGTCATTACCGAGTTCATCTCGCGCTGAGCAGCAAACCAGAAGGCTCGGTTTTGATGTGTGCCAGCAGGCAGAGTAAGAAAAGAACTTTATTTTTTATTTTTTATTTATTTATTTTTTTTCCAGCTCAGTATGAGACTGGCGCTCCCTGGCAGGGACCGTTTAATTCAACTTCTACTATCACGGTGGTCAGCGGTATAGGGCGCAGTCTTTCAGCACCATTACACACACTGATGGAGCCGCATGCAATATATCCTCCCTACGCAAACCTTTCTCTCCCCTCCACATGCCGTCTGGACCACAGAGTCACCCCTCCCTCTCATTTACCTGCCCGCCATCTCCTATCTCCTTCCATATCTTTGTCAGAGAGAAGAAGAAGGGAAAAAAAAAAACCCACCCACTTACTATAGTTCTGCTTGAGTGCTGAGTGGGAGAGTCCAAACAAACTCCGCTCCAACTTATCTCAATTCCTCCCGAAAGCCTTTGCCCTTCGCCTACAGACGTCCAACTTCAACAATAGATATTAGAGTGGTGGCAAAGCGCCCGTGGTGAAACAATAAGCACGGGGTCTCAAAGTGCATCCGCAGACGTATCTCAGCTCCTCCATGGCCTCCTGAACTCTAACCTGCGGGCTTGAAACTTTAAAGACGAGACCGGATCCAGACTCCGGAGGTTCCCAAGGCAACTTGCAGTGAACGTTTACCGTTTAGTGACTCATGCCAGGCTAAGCTTTTGTAGAATAAACTTGTTTTTGCTAATGTTTGATGAGTTACACTTAGGTAATAATTACCTGCTTGTGTAAGCAACATAGTTCATCGCTTTTACTTCTACAATTAAAACCAATGTTATAAAAAAAAAAAAAAGCTGTAGACTGATATCTGGTTTTTCTGTCCCACCTGTGACTTGGGTTCCTTACTATTAATATCATTATTTTGGGTAAAGGTTCTAATGCTGCTTTTTGATACTGATGTTTGTGGGTATGTGCTATATAAATGTCCCATTTATATAGCACATTTTCAGCAACAAGGAATTTCAACGTGCTTTACATAAATTAGAAGGAAATATAAACTAAACAACAAACCAAAAGAAAGACAAAAAGGTTAAGAATTTTACATTATGGCTATTTGTTTGCTATCTCTTTTTTCTTTTTCAATCTTAGTTAGTTCTATTTTTGCAGTCTAATCCAGCTTATTATGGGTCCGTAATGTGGAATGCGCGCACAGAATTGTAAAAACTACATCCAATAATGCTGCTCTTGATAGTTAAAAATTGAATCTAACAACATATAATTCACCATATTATTCATTTCTGACGACTGAAGGTTCTCTGCGGTGCCTTCGCTGTTCCTAGAACTGATTCCCACTGGACAGAAATCTGAGATTGTTCCTGGAATCTGCCGAAGTCAATATTTCAGTATTTCCACAATCTCAAGTCCGCTCATGTGGTGAAGGAGACCGCAGGCTCCACTGAGGCCTTCCAGTTTCACAGCATCCTCCTCATTCAGGTCTTGGTATATTTCAGCCTTCAAGTCTTCCTTCTGCCTGATTTATCTAGTGATTGGAATCGCTATCACTGCTGTCTGATGGAGTAGGGCGAGGCTAATAATGTTCCTTTTTTAATTACGCGTACACAATAACCACCCGCTAGTCAAAGCAACATAGCTTTGCATAACTTATAATTTCCACTGGTGTTTTAATTTTGGATTTATTCTTATTTAATTATAGGAGTAAAGTCATTGTATTATGAGAATAAAGTCATAACATTAGCAGAATAGGAACAAAAAAAGTAATACATTTACAAGAAAAAAGTTGTTTTAATAAGACAAAAAGCTTCAAAGCTAAATTCATAAGATGCTCAACATTACTCATTTTATTTTTAATTACTTTTTGTGTTATGTTCCCATAAAATTAATACTTCCTTCACCAAATACAATGATTTTACTCCGGTAACAGTATGACTTTATTCTCATATTACTCTGACTTTATTCTTGTAATATTACGACTTTTTTGTCATACAATTTGATTCTCATAACGGAACGACTTTTTTCTTGTAACATGACTTTATTCTTGGATTATCACAACTATTCTCGTATCATTTTGACTTTGTCTTGTGACTTTATTCTCCTATTGTGACTTTTCATATTATGTCATTCTCATGTGACTTTTTTTTCTTGTAATATTACTTTACTCTTGTAATTAAAAAGACAATACAAATTATTCTTAGGCTTGCCATAGTACTCCATCATACTACTTCTCTTTTATCCGTCACCACATTTTATTTGATTGGTACATCTGGATTAGCTGAGATCTGGAAGTCCTTTAGTATTTTTCCTCCAACATTCTCAGCCTCTCTTTGTGGTTTCTCCTTTTTTGACGGCAGGTCCACCAACCCGGTATAGTACAGTATTCCACCAGCTGTTTTGTCGCCTTTAAACAAAATATTGATTTTCAAAGTACCAGAGCCGCTTCTGGACAATTGCCAATATTGGTAAATTTCATTTCTGCCAGGGTGACAGAAATGCTACTTTAACAATGTTCACAGAAATTTAGGAGGCAGTTAAGGTTTGGTCCAAACCTTTGTAAAAGACATATGAATATCTAAAGGGTATTGCATTTGATTTGAGTTTATGGCTAATGGACTGCAATGGTGAGGTACTAACATCATTACAACTTAACGTATTCTCAGCCTTTCAGGCAACCAGTGGAGTTCTATAAAATGTACCATCTTGACTTGGAAACGACAGCTATTTCATTTATTTCAACAGTTTTGGACCGTTGGTCTAAGAGTTGACTTTTGTCCACAACTAAGCCTGGCTTTAGCTGTTCCCAGACCGTTCAGTTAGATCACAAGTAATTACGTCAAAGCAGAGCCGTTGCAGAGACTTGAGCCCACCAGCTGCAAGTCAGCAGGTCAACTTCACACAGACTGATGCAACCCTCTGTAGGCATGTCTGCCTTTTAAGGAATGCTTGTTACAAGTCAGTCAGCTATTATGTTGCAAGAGATGGAGTGTGACAAATTCTTTGTGTTGAGACGGGCCGCGGGTTGAAAAGGTGCTTTGGTCAGCTGGGTGGGAATTATAGTACCTCGCAGAAAGTCTTCTCACTACTTGGATTTGTGAAGAGACAATAGAAAATATTACACCGTCTACTCATATTGAGTAAGATGGATCATCAGTCCTCTTCCCTATGCAGTAAATGTGGAAGAGAGATTAGAACCTATTCTCACCGTTATTTTTGACAATGCAAACGGATCAAAAGATTTTGGGATGCGATGTCTAATGAGTTGGACGTTGTTTTGTATAGAGACCAGCAGTGGTCATCTACAAGTGCAAAATCTGAGATCTTCCAGCTCTGATTGAAACTGGCTCTGAGTCAGGTGGTGTGAGTGCAAATGCACGTCATTCTTTTGCAGATAGAAATTTGTGGACATTGTTAAAAACTATTTCCCTGTACAGTGCAGTACGTCTTGCTTAATCCTCCTAAAAGATGTTTGTGATGACGTAGATCTCCTGGAACTCTGTAGGAGACTCGGCCTGAAATCAGGCATGTCTGTTTTTGTCATCTTCACTGAGGCAACAACTACGAAGAGCTGCTGTTCCACGTCGAGCTCCATCTGGCCCAGTGAAGTCGCATGAAATCCTGTCAGGACTCTTTTGTTTGTTTTCAGCAGAACACCTTGTTATAATCCAAATCCAAATGGAAACTCCCACGGAATTTGTCTCTGGGTAACGTCTTCAAGTTCAATAAAGTTTTTTTTGTTTTTTTATTTTTTATTCTCACAAAAATTTGTCGTCATGTGAAGTCGAGAAGACGTCGCTTCAACTTTCAGATTCTAACGCTCAGGGGCGACATGCGGCAAATACCACAAAGCGTGTAATTTTAATGACTTCCATGCGTTTTAGCTGCACGTGCACACGGCCGCCGCATACGCGTGGGAGTCGGGAGTTTGTCTGCGCTCCGGGGACAAGGTGCTGTAATGGAGTATTGATGTCGCGGAGGGGCTGGTGAGAAGAGGGCGATAATTAGATTCTCCTCTCACTCTCTGTGCACTGCTCAGATACAGAGCGTTTCTAATGAGAGGGGAGCTCTTGCCAATAATTACCTCTGTATTTCTAAAAAATCCTCCTCAGCACGGCGGCCAGCCAACGCCTTGACCTCCAAGAACCCGTCATTAGCCAGCCTCATAATTAGGTGTCATTAGAAGATCAAGCGTGTCGAAGAGGCGCTGTCTTTAAGTGGCGGCCTAATAAACGAAGAGAACAATCATCCCGGCTCCGTCTTCCTTGGAGCCGCTGGTGTGTTCGAGAGCAACAGCAGCAGCCCAGCCGACTGGTGAAGCTGTTCTTTGACGCGACGTTTCCTCGGGTCAGGTACAGTTCTTTCCCTCTTTCGTCTCCCGCTGGCCGCTAATGAAATACATCGTACTGGGTGGGAAGTTTGCAGGCCTGATGGGCTGGCAGGTATAAGGCAGTAGAAAACACACACGCACATCTGGTAAGCACTCATTGCACAAGCAGAAAAGGTATGCACGGTACATGTGTGGTAGCCATTTATGTTAGATTTTATGATTAACAAGAATTAATCAATTAATTTTTTTCTCTAGTGGCAGTATTATGTGTTTTCCAGCCACACAATGTCGCTTCATAGCACAATTAAAAACCTGCTACCTAAAAATGACTTAAAAGAAATTTGGCTTTGTAATTTAACTTCTTGAAATTGGACCTCAGTCTCTTTAAGAAACTCATAACTCCACCTTCAGGAAGTCATCACAACATGACGCCTCTTATTAACCCTTTAGCAACGTTTTCAATAGGCGTTGCTCTGAGAAGTAGCTCGTATAATGAGCGCAACAGATGTGTAGTTCCAGGAGGTGTTTGCTAATTGCTGCTGGCTAGTCTGAAGGAGCTCTGAGGAGGAGCTGCACCTCGAAGGCGGGCACAGGTCCAGCCATTTTGCACAGATGTATGGTTGCCACAGGAGATTAAGGGACTTCTCAAACATGCATGAAAGAATCAAAGCAACACTACAGAAGTTTTTGATGAGAGAATAACATTATAATGTGATGTAAAGCTCAAGAAGTTTGATGTAACGATGGATTTGGTATGAATACTAATCCATTCCAAAGAGGATGACTTTTAGATTAAAATAGCAAGTTGTGAATTATCAGGAAATAAAATCCAAATAGTTTTCAGTCAGTTGTTATTCATGATTATGTGCCTAATAAGTCTCACATATTAGATCATAATAGATGAATGATTAAATTCACCACTGTTATTCTCAAACAGCATAGTTCTGCTGTTTGAGAAAATATGGAGCAAACACAACTATCACTTCAAAATATAAAAGTTTATCAACAAAATATTTCAGCCTTCCAACCAAAAATTCCTTAATCCACAAACTCACTAAGTTACCAACACTCAAATAAATTCCTAAGTGAAAAATGAAAAAGTAATGGAAAGTAGTAAACTGCCAAAAGGTAAAATGGGTAACATTCAACAAATAAGAATAGAATCAATAACCAATAAAAACGATGGGAAAGTTGAGAAACCAGCTGGTTTATTTTGAGGTATTTGGAAAATGAGGCCAGATTAGCAAACAAATGAAGTTTACGTTTTATTTACTTCTACAATTTGCTCCCTCTTTACGCACCACAAACATTTTCCTCCATAAACCCTCGTGACGTAACGCAGGCGGCCATGTGCCCTGTGGTTCTCCATTTCCTGTCGGCTCCATATTCATCACCCTTTATCCTAAATATCCACTGTCTCTGTTGGCGCATGTCCAAACCATCTCAGCCACGTCTTTTTAACTCCATGTCAATCTGAGCTGCCAGTCAGTAAGCTCATTTCTGTCCATTTTGGTCAGTTCTATAAAAAATCTCCCCAATCTTTGGCTCTGACACTTTCAGCTGTACTTCCAGTCAGAGCCTCTTTCTTTGAGCCGTGGATCCTGGCACCGGCATGTCTTGCTAGCATCTTGTTAAACTTTCGCTTCTGCTGCCTTCCGCTGTCATGAATCACCCCTGACACTCGTGTCTACACGCTGGCCACTGATTTAACAGTTGACTCATCCGCTCGTCTGATCGACCCGACTTTTAAGCGGAGTCCACGAATTTTTAAGCAGGGTGGAAGTCAGAGCTCAGGAAGGTCATTCAGAAAGCTCAATAATAGTCTGTTTTTATTATTCCAACAAGTTGTGATGTGAGTCTGGGATCTCTTTTTTTTTCCAGCTGAATACCTTTCAAGTGAGAGAAAATCGGTTAGGATCCTCAGGGATCACCAAGGACCATGCCTTGAACTAGGAACTTCCGATACACCAGAATTCCTGTTGGGAGAGTAGTTATCCTCATTATGTCCACCACACACAAGACAAGTCTTATGGTCAATGAAAAGTAGGATTGAGCTATTTATTCTCAAATCTCCAAACCTTAAATCATCCAGTAGACTAACAGATTGAAGGCAAACAGTCAGAAGAAACACAGAACTAAGCTCACATTACAGTCGTCCTGCTACAGAGAAGTATCTAATTATTTTTGTCTTTAAACCAAAATGAAATAAGCATAATAGTATATATATTGGATTATTATATCATTTACATAGATACATTTTTCAGTTCTAGGTCCAGTTAGAATCAGTGAGGGCCCCGAGAGTGAGACAGTGGAGGAACTGCTAAAAGTTTGCTTGATTGTGAATTCAGAAAAAAAGCACTTTCTGACTGGCTTGGGAGGAAGAAGTAAGAGCCACAGCAGGGGAGGAACATAAATCCTTGTTTTTGCTCAGTTTTGCTGCACAAACCGTATCATACATCAGGAAATGGAAAGGTAACACATTAACTTTTCTTGTAAGCAAACTTTTTTGGTTAATATTAAATGTTGCTCTGCCAAGAAAAAAGATGTGCGCTGCAGGGGTTGGTAAATGCTCTGAATGTACTTTTTTCCTAATAAAATATTTACAAAGCTGATTTTTCTTTAGGTTTTCTGTTCACTATAGCTTATATCAATAAGTTTATTACTGTACTTCAAGTGCATCAGTTTAAAGTTAAGAGTTGTTGCTCTTTCAAACACCTGCAGTTGAGGTCAAAAGATGCATTGTTGGCTTTTACAGTTGAGAATATGAAGAAACATCATCACAGGTAGTTTCTCCTACCTATGCTAATTAGCTACACATAAGGTAAATAAAAAAAACATTTCATACATTAAACTAGTGTTATTCATCAAAAGAAAAGTACCAAATGAAGTGTAAAATGTTCTGGCAGCACCTCAAAGATAGTTTTTTTTAGTTATTTTTTATTGTTTTAGATGAGATTTCATTGAGATATAACAATCCGCATCTAACCTCCATTAGCTAACTTTTTAGCATTTCTAATTCCAAGTTAAACGTAAGCAGCTTCATTTAATATATCTAACTAAATTCATCCATTTTTCAGTCTTGTTGCTGTAGTCATATTAACACTCAGTATTGTTTTTCTTATTCATGGGTGAAAAATTAGATGAATAGCATCAAATATGAAAAGATATTTAACTTTTTTTTGTAGATTTCATGGACATCGAGAACAGTCTTCTTTATGTAGGGCGCCTTCTTTACTGCTGCACCAGACACTAGCCCAGAAACATACATTTCAGTCTAAAAGTGTGGTAAACAATTAGTGTGCACTGACAGACACTTAAACAATATCATGAGATAAACTTCAGTTTTTTGCTTTGAGAGAAATATCCACCATTGTGTAAAAATGTTTGCAACTGATAATGTGAATACTAATGGATCACAACAAAAGTAAAATTGTTATAAAACGTATTATTTGCACAGAGGTGGGTAGCTTGTCAGATAGCTTTGTTAGAAAAACTCAGGATCAGTAACTTAGGTGTCAGGAGTTCTAGGCTGGGAATTGTTCCTCTCTTTCTTCTTGCACGCTAGTCAGTCTTCACAAAAACAAGTCTATATTTAGACTTCTAATAAACATCTTAGATATGAAAAAAAAAAACATTCACTTTTGAATCAAATACCTATCAAATAGAGTCTGGATGCCTGTGAGCCGTTTAGACATTGTTTAGACTTGCACTCAACACAAAGAGAAAATGCTCACTGTGTGGAAGCGATTGGGAACGGCAACAACTCGGCCTCAGATTGGAAGGGCTCTTGAAATCCCCAATTGGGGTCAGGTAGAGGTCACCTAGTTTCTGTGCAGTTAATTGCAATAGCCTCCTAGCTTAAAGCAGGTTTCAGATTAGCTGAAGAACACCTCATAGCATGGCCCTACAGCTTGAATACAAATTTTACATCATCAAGTGCAAGTGAGTTTTAATTTGGCAGTTGCTAGGAGCCTGACTGCTCTGTTTCAAGTGTCACGTTTGGTGCAGAGATGATTATGGTGTTTGTTTAGGCTCAGGCCCTCGGTAATAGGACTATAATAACAGGACTTTTCTAGTCTTGCCAATCACTCAAAGCCACAGTCATTCACATTCACAAATACACTGATAAATAGGCAACTGTGGGTTAAACGCTTTGGTCAGGAGAACATGTGACAGAGGGGAAGGTGGAATTGAACTGTTAAGAAAATAAATTTAAAATAAGCTAGTTTTAAAACTTAACATGTCTTGAATGAAATAGCCTAATTATAGTTTTCATATTAATAACTTATTCTGCCCTATTGACCTTTATTTTACCTGTAGTTACAGCAGGCCTACGCCTTTACTATAAAACTTTCTACACAGGAGTTACAAATTAGATTTTGCTCTTGCAATTCTCCAAAGACGCCTTTGCACGTCTTTGCTTTTCTTTCTTTCTTTCCTTCTTCTTTTCCATTTGTTTCAGGTAAATGAATGTATGTCTCTGTTGTTCTGTAGTTTCTGTTGTAATTTCATACGTTGTCTTCTATTGGATTAAACTCTGTAATTCTTTGACGTCAACACTCATTGTTGTTTTCTGTGTGGCTTCACTTCGGCCCGCCGGGAGAACCTGGGATCCGTAAGAGGACGATAGAGCCAGAGATTTCCCAAAAATATATTATAACTTTAAATCTTCTTCAACAGAACCTATAACCTTCCAATTGCTAAACAACTACTCTACCCATTGATTCACAGTCAAAAGTATTTTCAGTAGAATACCTGTTCACACCAGCCCTGCTTATTTCGTTTTAATCAAACTCTAGTTTGTTTGCCTAGAAAGTCGTTTGCATCAAACTCTGATGCGGACCTCTCAAGTGATCAGATACTTGAGAGGTGTCTGACCTCTCAAGTGCACACCTGGAAGAAAGACATAAATCTGAAGGTAACTCTGACGTGGTTCGAATGCATATGCAGACCAGCGACCAGTCCAAAAGCAGGGACTATAGCGCTTTATTTATTCTGGGTTAATACAACCAAAACAAAGGTGCTAGTCCAGCACTAGCGGGAGAAATGGTACGTGATCTTTTGTCCAAGATAATAGCTACAACCGTTAAAATCTGATGTCACTGTGTTTTGTTTACGTTTTTGCAAAGAAAGCAGTTGAGTTCAGTGTCTAATTCTGAGGTTTTCGCATCGTTCTCCTCAGTGGTTCTTGGTGCAGCACTACCACATGCGAGGGAGTAAACAGGTTTTTCTAAGGGTTTGGTTTCGTCTCACACAGTGGAGTGTGAAAGTGAACTGCACCAACTAAAAATGTAACAAATGTTGCAATTTTTGATCCCTTGCCAAACCTAGTCTACTGGACTATCAGATGTGGAAACACTTAGTGTTGACTTTGAGAAAATCCAACTTGTCCAACAACTGTGTCTAACTTCTCAAGTGCACACCTGGAAGAAAGACATAAAACTCTCATGAATACACTCCTAAACCTTGTGGAAACCCTTTCCAGAACAGCTGAAGCTCTTATAGCTGAAAACTTTGGGCCAATATGTCGATAAACCTAACGGATTAAAAATGGGACGTGAATATTTTTGGTAATGTAGTTTTTATATTTGAGTGTAAAACCTGAAAAAGAAAAGTTTAAATAACTTGGTAAAAGTCTCAAGCATATGAACGATGTTTAGCGAGTATAAAACATATGGCCATCAGAGTACAGTCTTGAGAGACAGCATCTGGATAGCCGTACACCCTTCTTATCTCCATCAGTAAATCCCATGGCTAACCAACAGATAAATGAGACAATTAAGCATGTTCTGCTGCACTTTATGTTCTTCCTGTTATCTTGTTTCCACAAATTTGGCTTCTCTTGCCAAACATATTACTGCTTTTTGCAAAAAAAAAAAAACTCATCCATCACCAAAATATTCACACTGAGGGACAAAGTCAGCCATTACTGACCAAACTAATGATCAAATCCAGCTATTAAATGCAATATATCCACTTTATAAAGATGGAGTCACACAGAGACATATACCCATACTCCCCCTCAAACCACCAAGATGACTTATTTTCTTCATTACCCTCCTTGGTGACCTCATTCACGCAACTTCAAGATGATTTTGATCTCGGCCAGGATGCACTGAACCAGGAAAACCTCTCTTCGGATTCCAGTCCCATGGCACACGCACACACACGTGTGCCCAAACACGCAGGCAAACACACACACCCATCAGATCCCCCCTTTATGCTGTGTTCCAGATAGCTTGTGGAGATCAGCGGCATTTGGTCCATGGATTGGTTCAGCCGGGGGTCATGGAGTAGCATATTGATGGTGGCTTCAACTCGTGGAGCATATATTGGAAATAAGTTTCTGCAAATACAGCGTCAGGTGTATTTTGTCAGGCTGGCTGACGGTTTGACCCGGAGAAGAGCCTCGTCTCGAAGCAGAAAATATGACGCTTTCTAGTTTAAGGGGAGGAAAAATATCTAGGATACGACAAAAATGAGATGTTTTTAAAACCAGTTCGCCCTTTTTTTCTCTACATTATGCCCGTTTCCTGCCAGCAGAGAAGAGCGAATAAAAAAGGAGCCGAAACATTCCGAGTGTCATTTCTGCCATCCTGGTGGACTGATGGCAGTGGGAGAGTAATAAAACACCTTTACACTTCATTGCCTCATAAATCCTAATATATTTCACAAATTAACTGCCGCATCCGCCTGCTCCCTTACTTAGCTCCCTGTGTTCATTTGCCTTCGTGACGGCAGACAGATTCGTTTACCAGTGCCCTCAGGCGGATGCTGCAGCGCCACTGGGACCCCACTGAGTTGCTGTCAAAGGATTAGAATTTTGCGTTCCTCCATATCCATTCCCTCCTATTGGATGCTTTTTTTTTTTTTTTTAGCTGCTTTAGAAAGGTTTGGGTGCCCATGCATACGTATGTGGGACCACAGAGCACTTTTTCATGTGGGTGGAAGATGCCTCAAGGACTTGTTGCCGTTCTGTTTGATCACTGCAAGCACGAGCGCCGCCTCCTTTTGTACCGTGAACTCGAATGATCATTGATTTTACACGAGCCGGGTGTTAATTCTAATAACCTTGAGGGGGGAATTTAAACATTTGGAGGATTATAGTTTGCAAGAAAGTTGGTGGGTATCGCATATCACATTATGTTTCCGCGCGATTTGACTTGGGATTCAATTTGTTTTGCCTGATTTAGCAGGGAGGATGACCCACAGGGAGGATGATGAGTAACTAGGGAGGATAATTAATTTCCCAGGGTATTGAAATTAGTTTGCTCCTTGCACGTGAGTTAAATGGGACACTTGTTTGATGCAAATGCACGAGGATTTTCAAAATATTCCCTGGGGTTCCATGGCTGAGATACATCTGTGTTACGGGCTTGCTTGGTGAGTCATCACGATGAGTGATGAGGACTTGGCAACACTGGCACAAGCATATCACGGTAGATTTGCCGTGGAAATGTGCCGTGGCAAACACTCAAAGCAATATCAAGGTCTTTTGCTGAGATGTGGAGGAGGAATGGGACTGAAGGCTGTTTTCAGAGAGAAAAGGTGTGCGTTCCATCAACCCCTTTGGAAGTGGTTGCACAAGAAAACATCTACTGGAATCCAGTGGGTTTTACCATCCATTTCACCATCCATCAATCCATCAATGAATGAATGATCAGGTTAGGGGGTAAGAGGTCGAGGAACAATATCCTAGACATCGCCAACGATGCTTTCCAAGACACAAACAATCGCCAGAGTTTCCTCCCGGTGGGACGTGCCAAGAATAGCCTCCAATGGGAGTCGCCTAAGAGGCATCCCGGTCAGTATTTTCAAAAGGAAGCATTCACTGGAATCCAGTGGATTTTATCTTCTGTTCATCTAGAGCACGGGTCCCCAAACTTTTTCCTGCGAGGGCCACATAGCTGTTCCTTTCTCTGGTCGGGGGCCGGTCTTAGAAGGAAACCTTAGAAAATTCTTGTCGACGGGGAGGGGGGGCTGTTCTGTCTTTGAAACTGTCGAGCGGGGGGGGGGGGATGGGGGGCGACGACACATTCG
>NW_015112770.1:54622-91408 GCF_001443285.1 Poecilia latipinna | reverse complement strand
TCAAGGGGGGCGGCTGTTCTGTCTTTGAAACTGTCGAGGGGGGGGGGGGACGACGACGACGACACATTCGCGCTTTTAGATAGATTTTTACCCAGAATGCAAATGGAAAAAACCGTGAGTGAAACGGTGACTGGGACTGACTAGTATATATTCCATTGAGGGAAAGTTAGTTTCACATCTGCTCAAGAGCCCCCCTGGTGGTTGAAGAAAAATCCACATATAAACCGGAAAATACAATATATGAAAAAAAAACACTGAATGCTCTCTGGTATGAGGAGGCGGGCCGGGTCCGGCATTGTTCAGGGGGCCGGACCAAATGACGTGGCGGGCCGGATCCGGCCTGCGGGCCGTAGGTTGGGGGCCCCTGATCTAGAGTTTTCCGCCTAGCCAAGATCGGGTTAAGAGGGTTACAAATCCAGGAACGATATCCCAGTCATCCCCAATGAAACTTTCCTAGATATTACCAGACATGAAAGATTATATTTCCAATCCCCTCCAGCTTTTTTTTGGATCTTCCCCCGAGTCTCCTCCTGATTGGACAGGCCAGGGACTTAAATATTATCCCTATACATAAGCATGCATGTAATTCCACTGGTTTATCAGCCCTCAGTGGAAATACTGCTTTGCTAACTCAAATGTTTTAATCAAAAATGTATATCTTGATAAAATGTTTTTCCCTTAACGCAAAAAGCATCTGTTGTGTATCTATCTATCGATCGATCTATCTATTCTATATATATATGTACTTGAGCAAAAATTTTGAAATTACCCTTGCTAAATTACTTTGTAGTTTAAGTAAACTTTCTCATTGCTCACAGCGTTGCACCATTTAGCTCAAAACCACAAACCCATTTTTGCCCTAAGTCCACCTGAATAAAACTCATAGAGCCGCTAATGTTACATGACCTTCTGAAAAACGACAAGGTATGCAGTTTGATAAATAACTACAGAAAATGTATTTCTTTTTAAAGAAATACATTACTACAAACCATCCTACTACTACTGCAGAAGCTAATATCTACAGTCTTCCTTGTCTCCGTTCTTGGTCATACAGTCAATCAGCACCAAGAATAAAGAATGGCACTCCTGGACTGACTGGTTAGTAAACACCAATCAGTAGCACAACAGGTGGCATTTGGCCAAGGTATTTCAGCTTCCAAACTACATTTTTTTCCTGGATATTTTAGATGTGTTCTATTAAATAATAAAAAAAAAATCCACAAATAGGCAAATTCAGTGCAAAAAATTTGGAAGTACCTTTCAGAGAAAAAAGTTATTTTCTTCATTCATTGAAGTTGTATGTTGTAGAATCATTCCAGCCTAGAAATAATGACTGAAATATGTCTTTAAGAGTGATAAATTGTGATATTCCTTCCTGTTATGAGGGTATGTAAACACGAAACACAGAAATATATCAGGAAAACATCCGACCTTCATTCAAAATAATTGTGGGGGTTTTTTTAGCTTAGTTTGCTTGCATGTAGGATAAAACATATAAACTTAAACTAAGATGGATTTTAAAATGATATAAACTGAAGTTTGAGATTCTCATCTCTTTTATCACAGCACAGCTTCGCTTCTTTAAAGACCGAGAGCCTGCTTGTTTACACTCACACTGCGTCTGTCTGCCATTCTGCACTTTCTGTATTACTGTCTGTCTGATCGCGTTTGGTTAACAACAGGGCACCACAGAGGACGTAAAGCGCACTCGAGCGTGATCTGGTCCTAATCTGTGCCAGAGGCAGCCAGCAGCTGGAAATTAAAGTGGGATTTCATTTTTTTATTTTTTTATTTTATTATTTTCCACTACCTACCGTCTCGGCAGCAGAAACCATGCAGCATTTAATCAAAATGCCAGCTTCTACCCCTGTGCCTATAAAAAAAAAATCAAATAATGGGTGCATATAAGAGCTCAGCCAAGTTTTGCCATGTTTGCATGTAGTGATTTTACTAAACTGCCAGTCAAACCAAATTTCATGTACAACTTCACAGCAACCTGCTGCGAGGCACAGCTCGGCATCACGCGGCTCGAACGAAGGCCTCCCCATGATATCTGTGTGTGTGTCTGTGTGTGTTCTCTGTTTTAGTGCATCTCTTTTGCCAATTTGCATGACAAGCAAGATAAAAACCAAAAAGAATACCGCCACGGATAATTAATAAATCAGATTGAAATGATGGAATGCCGGGAAGGCGTCGTTTCATTAATCGTCATGCCCGTGCCTTTCCAGTATCTTCCATCTCTGCGTTGCTGTTTGAGGCTCCTAATTAAATTGTACTCTGTGTCAATCGTGCTCATTACTCAGCCAAAACCAATCAGCGGACGGCAGCTGGGCCTGGCGATGTAGATAAACACGGGAGTAAATGCTGGTTGAAGAGAACAACAGAGGGATCACCCGGTTGCCTAGATTGGCGGAGACGTCGTCACTGTTTTTCCTCTAGCGTACTGGAATCCGATGTATTTACTGGGGATGAAGCAGAGCTTTCAGACTCATCGGATCCTGTTGGTTTAGCAGGGCCTTATGTGGAGTATAGAAAATCAAAGACAAAACAAGAAGTTAGACGAATCTGGTTTTCTCACTTCAGCCTCGACAGCGTCGCCAGTTTAAGATGACTGAATGTAAATGTTGAGTCGCTGAGTCATTTACAATGACTCCATGTAGTCAAACCTTGAGGACTTCTTTGTCTTCTGTCGGTGTTTTGCTAAAAGAGCGTGTGTTCAGACTGTACACCAATACCTCAAGTTCGACGCTTGTGAACTTTGAAGTCAAACACTTGATACTGAGCGTCAAAAATGTCAAAGTTGTCCAAAAATGTGTATAGATGCATGATGGGAAGAGCCTCTTTGTACAATCGCAGATACAAAGAGGCGATTGTACAAAGAGAGAGAAGGGAAGCCTTTCCTTTGCCAGGATATGCTAGTTAGCCTTAGCATTTGTCCCTCGTCTAGAACATAAAAAGAAGCGGGACATCAGTAGCATTTACCTTCTGCCAGAATTCGCACGAAACATCAGAGTTATAACTTATGAGCTTGTGCTGATCTCTCTGTTAAAAGGTATCCTGGACATGGAAGGACTCTCACCTGGCTTTCTGTTAGCATGCTTGGAGGCTTGAAAGGTATGAGGTCTCTGTAGCGCTGATAGAGATCCTATCTATTCAGTTAGGCCAGGCATGACCCTTCTCCATCCCCGACCGGCCCTCTCTCACCTAGACGCTGGCTGGCTCCAGCTCAGATAGCGAGTGCTCAGAGGGTGTGTGGGCAGGGATTTCAGCGAGCTGAAATAGGGCTCGCTTTGTTACTCATCGGGGTTTTTGTAGTTTAAAATGAAGGTCACAGTGGGGGAGTGCATTGCCCGAATGCAATTCCGCAGATAGCACAAAATGCCAAACTGTCCAGGGAAAGCAAAGCGGATTGGTGCTGGGTTTTTCTAAGGTATTCTGTATTAAGAGTTGAAAGAGGGGAGTTTGATACGCAGTTTTTAAGGGCATCATAGCGGACTACATGAATGACCTAAATGTCCACAAATGTCTTAACCCCAGTTCAGCCGGTTTTGTTATTAAAGGAAGATCTCCTTTATTCAGTTGCAGTAATTCGTTAGAGAAGCACTGAGAGCATTTCCAATACTGATGCGGATATCTGAGGATTAGTATCAGCCGATGCAATCTGATAAAGAACAGCTGAATTGCCTTAAACACAGACATAAATGTACTGAATTACACATGTTTGCTAACTCTGCATTAGTACAGCACACTTAAATACACCAATATCTTCATAAGTTTGGTCAAACATGTAAAAGCAACTGTTATTTGTTCAGTCAATGCAATTAGGAGTAGAACAGTCAATGTAAAAATAAATGGTAAACTGAAACTGAAAACTTACAAAAACAAGTCGTTTTTGTAAGTTTACATTTACATGGTCATTCATGTAAATGTAAACTGCAACAAACCTTTCAAATGTTTCAGAAAGTGCATGTAGGAATTGTAAATATAATGTAAAATACAGAGACGTGGCGTCAGTAATTCATAGAATAAAAGAACAATATTCATTTTACTCAAACACATACCTATAAAAAGTAAAATCAGAGACACTGATCATTTTAAGTGGTCTTGTATTTTTTTCCCAGAGCTGTAAATAGTAAGGCTTGATGTCGCTCAGAGCATGAAGTATAGAACTAGACTGAATAGATCTGACCTTATGGATTGGACACATTGTCACGATACCCGATCTAGAACTCTTTTCAATATCAGGACCGATGCCGATATTATCAGATCGGAGCTTCTCTAAAATTCTTTGTTTTCCTCTTGTGAAATTTTCCAGCCTTGACTTTGGTCCCAGGCGGCTTTAGAAACCAAACTTTCTGATCCAGTGGGTTGGCTTGGAGCCTTCCCGCTGGAGCAGTTGGGGGTTAAATGTCTCATGGAAGGAACACATGGACGATAGGTGTTTGGGGTATTATTCAGTTAGTCTACACACACACACACACACACACACACACAAGCACACACACATCATAGAATATTCTCCCCAACAAACACATTGTTTACATCCACCTCCCTTTTGGAGGAAAAGGTGTGCTCAGTGCCACTTTTCCTGAGGAAAGATGGAAAGACAAGTGATGCAATGTTTTGCCCGTGACAGTCCCAGTCGATGCCGTGTTTGTGTGTGTGTGTGTGTGTGTGTGTGTGTGTGTGTGTGTTTGTGTGGGTGGGTGGTAGCAGAGCAGGCAGGGTGGGGTAGGTGGGTGGGCTTGAAAGTGACAGGGAGAGATGGTGAGAGAGATAAATAGTCACAGTGAGGGAAGCGATAATGGACTTTTCTTGTCTGCACAGTGTCGGCTTCTGCAGATGGCAAAGCCGGAGCAATGACAGACATGCTGATGTGTCTAACTGCTCCGGCTCAGAGCGAGAGAGCCGGAGAGACAGGCGAGACATTCAGAGAGAGGGGAAGGAGGGAATGAAAGAAAGAAAGAAAGAAAACGGGTGGGAGGGGGTTGCTCGTGCTCTTTAACTCCCTTCCACATTGCCATTGGCAACAAGACCTCCGTCGGCGCTTTGACAGATGCATGGTAATGAATCCCCGCTTAAGGTGGAACCCACCACCACCTTTCCTTTGCTCGTTCACAATCTGTCCTTCTCTCTTTTTATCTTGCTTTCTTCACCCCTCCTCTCTCTTTGTCACACACCTTTCCACCCCTCCATCCCCGCCGCCGAACGCCACAGGAATTAAAGAGCCCAGACTGTTCTCTGAGAAATTAATCACTTACTTCAACTGGATTCAGGATGGCAAAAAAAATGAACAATAATAAAATCTATGAAGTCCTTATTGTGTTGTTCGAATAGAAACTAATCAGCAAAAAATGCAAAGTAGCTGTAAACAGCTTATTTGTTTCAAATTCAGATAAATGTTTTGGTTATTCCTCCGGCTCCTCATTACCGTGACAACAAATGCTTACTCAAAATTATTCTTCACAACAAATTGCGCCAGATTTTCTGAATTATAAAATTGCTACGGCTGGAGAATAGGGCTGATGCAATGTAAGCATATCGCATCGGTCAATATTGATAATCATTGATTTTCTTATTTGTTTTAAATATCTGAAGTTCTGACAAACTGGTGACACGACCTCGAATGTTTCATCCACAGTTTTTACTCCAGGCTGTTTCTTTCTAAGAATGATGAGCAGTTATGAGGCGCAGGTGACCAAACATGAAGCTGCTGCTGCACAAGTTACTCAACAGGTTGTTGCTAGGTAACCAAAAAGTGACTGTTGGTTGATGCCACCATCCCAGTTTAACTGGCTGTGAGGGATTGAGCAGCAACAGCCTTTCCTCTGCCTACATCTCCCAGAGTGCTATGCTGTTCTGGATCAGAGTTCAGCGACATTTATGAGAATTCTACCAGATGTTATGTATTGATACTAATCAATTTTCTGTTGCGATATATATTGTTAGTATACAAGTCACACTTTTTTCTTAGTTTGGCTCGTCATGTGACTTGTGTTTGTTTTTTATCTCTTTATGACACATTTTTTGACTGACGTGACCTTTTAATATGGAAAATACGGTAGATTTAATCAATAAATATGTTTCAGATATATTATAGGGATACAAAATTATAATGGTGCCTTGAAAAAGTATTCAAATCCCTTAAATGAATCCCAGTTTTGTCCAAGCACAAAAGTCAGTGTGTTTTTTTGGGATTTAATGTGATAAACTGTTTTGGTTTTTGGGTTATTTATTCATTTATCCTACAAAAAAGAACATGAAGAGTGTGCCATGTCACCCCTAAATATAGTAAACTACATGACCCTTCAACTCCTCTGTTCCAGGTTATCATCTGTAGACCACATGTTTGGTCATGACCTTTCACCCTACACAGGAGGTCTCCTGGAATGTTTTGCCTCCGTTTCTAGTTTTGCAATTTCCACAGCCTCAGAATAACCCACAACTAATCTTAACTTTAAATACTTGAATAATGCGCATCAGGTGGGGGTAAAGCTGCAAGTAGGTTTTAAAGAAGGGCTAGAGTTATAAAACAAGCCCTAAGTTTTCAAATTGCAGAGGAGAGTTTAATCCAACATACAAAAATTAAAAAAGTATATTTGAACCACAAACCTACCAAGATGTGGTCGTCCTCCATAACAGACAGACTGAGCAGGGAGAGCATTAAATGAAGAGTCAGCTGAGAGGCCCAGGGTGATTCTGGAGCAGCTGCAGAGATCCTCAACCCAGATCCTCAATCTGTCGGCAAGGTAATTATGACTCTCTCCTTAAATCTGACCTTTTAGAATGAGTTTATAGTCCCGCTGCTTAGTGTTGATGTGAAGATGGTGAGAAGAAGGTTTTCCATTTGCGTCTTTGTTTATGCGCGTTGGAGGCGGTTGATGGAAACGCCAAAATTCAAAACATCTTTGTCAATTTCGCAAAATAAAAAGTTTTAACGTTTGTTCAGGTGGTTTTTGGCTTTCACAAAAAGAGCCAAAGCAGTAAAGGCGAGATGGAAACACGTTTGCTAAATAAGTGCTGAAGTAGCGAACACTCGCATCCACAAAACTCAGAAAAAAAATCAGTTTTTGATCTTATATGCCCCATTTTTCTATTGTTTTGCAACCTCTACATCGTGTTTATTACAACCATGCGTCACGTTGACATCTGATTCTCTCCAAGCCAGTCGATGAAAACACGCCTAAACTCGCATCTTCTTTTTCCTTTTTTGTGACATTTTAAAAGTTCTCTCAAAATTCTCATGACAACTTACAGGAAACCGAGCTACAGTAAATACAGAGCAGTTCTAGAAGACGGTCTTGAAGCTGTGGTTTAGGTCACCATCCAGCAATACAACAACTCTAAAAACCCAACCAAAGCTTCAATGGAACGGTTTAGATCAAAATGTATTCTAATGTTATAGTGGCCCAGTCAAAGCCCATATTTAATTTCTGGTTTTAATTCTTTAAAGTTCAAACTTTGTGTTGCCTACCTCAAACAATACATTTAGTAAAGCCACACATTTCAAAAGGAAATCAACAATATTACATCCATCAAACCGAATCTTGTGAGGAAGAGAAGAAAAATCAGAAGAACAAGTTTTTGGGGGGAAATAGGAAAAGTCTGATCTGCCTGATGCACTGATCACTTCATCTCCTGGCTGGTTCTCCCTCACCGCTCCCATCGTTAGTCACTGCCAACACGTTCTCACATCTCGCTGTCCGGCCGAGTTGCGTACGTGAGTGTGTTCAGACGTGAACCGCTGCAGGTGAGGCCGAGACAGATGGGCCGACTCCCACGTGTGTTTGCTCCCTGTCAGAAGGCTCTGCCAGGAGCTCTGAACCGGCACGCCTCTGAGGGGAGCCGGCTCCCTCTCAAAGTGGCCACCAGGTTGCTAGTTCAGAACCCCGACCTGCTGTCTGCCTCGAAACGCCAGGAAGAAGTTAGGATGTAACAGAGTAGGAGCTGGAAACACCCAGGAGACAAACTCAAACAAGTGAAAGCACCCGTTGTTCCTCTTTTAGTTCTTTTTAGGGCTCCTGCTAGAGATTATTCTATTGACGATTAATCAATTAATTGGTTAAAAACTGTAGTCACATTCTGCTGATTTTCCATTTAACCATCTTTAAAAGATGCTTAAAAACAATTCAGTTCCTTTTTAAAATGAGAAAATAAACATTTTATTGCCGAACATGCAATAACATGGCATTTATTTAATGGACACTTGATTATTTGTTGCAAAGAATAATGAATCTACAGCAAAAAAAAAAAAAAACATTAGTTCAGTGTAGGGATGATCTGTTGATTGTTTGGATAAAGTTATTTATAACTGGATTGTAAAATGTGCTTAATCAGTTATTTTTTTAGTTTTACTAAATTTGAATAAGGTGAAGCTAAAACTATGCCACTTCAGGAACTCTGGGTTAGAGACAAAGGTTTTGTTCATCTTAAATGTAAAATGTTTATATATTTTCTTGAACAGTTTTGGCTTAATTACTTAACATATTGTTCTTCCAGCAGTTGGCCTTTTTTGAGTCTGTATGCTCTACTTAACGATTAATCCAGGGGTGGCCAAGTCCAGTCCTCGAGAGCCACCATCCTGCAAGTTTTAGAAGTATCCTTACTCCAACAGACCGGGATCAGCTCTACAGAGGCCTGATAACGAGGCAGTCATTTGATTCAGGTGTGTTGAAGCAGGGATGCATCTGAACCTTGCAGGATGGTGGCTCTCGAGGACTGGACTTGGCCACCCCTGGATTAATCGATTGCTAAGTTTGATTATTTAAATTATCGATTAATCGCTATTTACCCGATTAATCGTTTCAGCCCATGTCCTTTTAATTTGCTCATGTAGCAAACCTGTCTGACCTTTTTATAGGCCGTGCTGCTCGATTTACCCATCATCCCCTGCACTTCCACGTCCATCAAATCTCATACGGTGACCTAAATACTCTGACAACTCAATCAGTCAAAGCGCAGTGACATCAGCGCCACAAGGTAGGAAAATGAAACAGCTTTCCGAAACGCTTGCCTGGGCTTTAATTTAAGTGGAACTTTTTGGATTTTTCATATATATATATATATATATATATATATATATATATATATATATGTGTGTGTGTATTTATTTATTTTTTCCTTCAGGCATCATCAGCAGATGATGAACACACAAAAAAAGGAGCTGAAGTGGCCTGCAGAGCCACTGTCCACAAGGCGGGGGGAGTCGGTTTTGTTTGATGGGAGTTGTGTTCAAAGTCCTGCGGCTGGCGCCGAGTTCAACATCTGCTCCTGTCACACTCGGGGACGAGTGGCAGAGCGCCGTGGCGTGCTGGGCTGCAGCTCACAGCACACACGAGTACAGCCATGGTGAGAGAGAAAAAAACGACTTCTACCGTACATACTTCACATGTTTGTGTCTCGGGTTGGGCTTCATTTGATGTGTGTCCTTGTCCATTTTAAAAGGTTGATAAGAATGGCAACATTTGAAATAACTTTCAAATTTTGCTAAAACTTTTTTACGCTAGCTTGAGGTGGTTTTTGGCTTGTCCAAAAAAGACGGAAGCGCTTTTTACGAATGAGTTCTGACGCAGCGAACATCCAGCTGTTTTCAGCCGTTTTCGCTTTTAGTGTCTCTGTTTTAGTTTCCTGTCTCTGGACAGTATGCAACATTGCCAATACTAGTTGAGATGACAGAATTACATCGCATTCTTGAAAACCTCTCTCTGTGTTTTTCTGATACGTGTGCTGCATGCTGGTTTGCAGCCTTTACTTCCTTTTTCTTATGGTCAGCATCTGACTAAGTTGCACTTTATGCAGCCTGGTTAATTTGCTGCAAACCAGTGGATGTAAACACGGCTAAATTGCTTTTTCTTTTCCTGCGACATTTTAGAAGCTAACTTAAATTTTCCATGTAGCTTAAATTTCTGAAGAAGTGTCTGTTGCTTCCCATAGCAACATGTCCAGACACATTGTCCATTGCAATTTATCTGTCAGGGCCTCAACCAATCCATCGAGTTCATATGGGCTGTCCGCTGCTGGAAGCACCAGCGATGGGCACGAGTGTCAGAACTGAACTTTGGTGAATGATGTTTTGAAATGTTATGCTGGGAAACATTGGATTCTTCTGTCCTTATGGATGCTAATTTGATATGTATAATGTATGAGCATTTGCATAAAAATGATCAGCTAGAGTTTCAGTCAAGTCTGAGTTCATCATAGCGCTGAAACAGGTCTACATTTGCACTGGTCAAAATGTCTTTATAAATGAAAGGACCAGCAATGGGCTGGTTTAAGTCTGTTTTGTTTGACAGATTCCAGTTTGTTCTTGTAAATGACAGCTCTTCACACTCCAACGTTACTTTTGGAGTACCACAGGTTTTGGTCCTCGGTACAGTTCTCTTCTCTTTACCCCGACACCTTGTTGGAGGTTAGGCAGCTTCAGTTCCTCCAGGTAATTGGCATTTTGCAGATCACAAACGCCGATTAGTCAGTTGCTAACAAACCCTGTGGATTGACTGAGAGGTTGCATCATGTGAATTAGTGCCATATAACTAAACTGAATCGAATCTAATCGCTCTGCACAATAATCTAACAACGATGTGAAAACCAGTGTAAAACCTGAAGATGCAAAGTTTGAAAAAGATCGTAAAGTAGAATAAAAGCTATGTCTGAAAGCAATTATCTGAGAACAGCAGAACCAATGAAGCTAACTCAAAGCATGGTTGGAAAAAGCCATTGCATCACACAAATGTATAATAAAAGCAAACTTCACGTTGCCCTGGGTTGGAACAACGTCTAGCAGGCACACACAGATTGAAATTAAAAAGGCTTTTGCCTCTGATCTTTTCCGTGTGAGAGCGGCACCGCCTTTCAATGCTGAGCTCTCAACATTGTTTCTTCAAGCTGATGTTTGAAGACTTTGTTTTTACTGAGCTGACAACAATGGAGCGATTCCAACTCTGTTATCTTGCTCGTGTTTGCATCAGCTCAGATGAATGTGGTGTTTGTGGCGACGGACTCGAAAAGGACGGAGGCAGCGTTTGAGAAGGAATTCAAAGAAAGGCGAGCGTTCAGACAGACCCGCGGCCAGCTCCGTCGCTGTAGGAGCAGCGGAGCAATGAAAGAAAACAAAATCTATTATGTATGATGCATACGATCACTTTTTTTTTTCTTTTAAATCTCAGCCAGGTGTAGCTGTCCTTGACTTTCCGAGCTGGTATCTTGACACCTCTGTTTCAGCCTGGTGAACCCACAATGTTTATACAATTGCTGTGTGAAGAGGATGATTGAGACAAAATATCTTCTGCCTTCTGTCTTATACATTGCCATGAAACTCCATACTATATGAATAAACCCAACTTTATATGCTATAAACCCAACTTTCAGTGTATAATCAAAGTAGTGCATAATGGGGAAATTATTTCGGAAAATTAAAATCAATCAATCAATCAAATTTTATTTGTATAGCACATTTCAGCAGCAAGGCATTTCAAAGTGCTTTACATAATTAAAATAAAAACAGCATGTGACATTGAAAAAACAGTGAGAAAGAGAGACATTTTGAAAAAGATTAAAAAAGATAAAAACATTAAAACCCGCACCCCTTTTAGGACTTCAGTTAAATGTCGTTTAACTGGGGCTCTAATCCTGTGGGACTTTAGTCAAAAACACCGTTTGACAAGGACTCCAACCTCTAGGTTTTTAGTTGAAAATGGACCCTCATACATGAACACAATTTAAATCATTGGTGTTCATATTTTGGGTCAATATTTCAAATCAAGTAAAAAAACATATTTAAAACTATTTTTACCTGCTTAACATTAAATTAATCATACAATATTTTAATGAATCAGAGCTCACTCTCAGTAAAGCCCTCTGACTCATAAAAAAATGTTTTGTTTAATTTCAATGCAGTGCATGTTCTTTGAAGCTCCAAATATACCTAATCCTAAAAAATATATTTCAAAAATCCTCAAAGGGATTTAAAATGTATGCCTTTTCTACAGAAATGTAATTAAATAGCATTTATATTTAATTTGGCGTTCTGATGTAGACTGTAATGGTTGCCATGAGTACTGACAAACCAGTGAACGGGCTTTCCACTTGATAAACACTCACTGCACTCTGGTGACCTCCATTCCACTCATTGTGAGAATATAAGCACCAACTAGCTGGACCTCTGTTGAATTAAGTCAGTGAATATTTAAGCAGTTTGCTTTTATTAATTGTCTTTTTTTTTTTTGTTAAAGTTGGTTTTCACTTTGACATTAAATGTTCTTTTTTATTTTTTATTTTTATTTTTTTCAAATTTTTAGGTAAGGTCACATTTTGTTGGTACTTGGTTCCCATTGACCACATAATTTCGCAATTTGACATTTCAAAAATAGCTGATTTTGAAAATGTTCTGGCGGTAGGATGAAATGTATTTTTGGTTGTATCAAAATTGGTTCATTTTGAAAAACACAATTCACGTGATCAACAACCGGATGTTACCACTGGCGCAAACCACCAAGAAAACAGGAAGTAGTTGGGGGATGATGACATGGCATTCTTTTTAATGACTTATCAAGTTTATTCACATGTAATTTGATTGCATTTCTTATTCAGACAATTGCAAAATTGTGTTTTTCAGCATTAGCTGAATATCAACATATTTTTGTACATTTGTAATGAAAACACAGCTATTGATTTGTAACAGCAATGAAAGGGCAAAACACACTATTTTGGGGCATCGTACATTTACATTTGTAGTTGGAACGAGGTGAAATATGAAAAACCGATATGAGCGCTCTTGTTAGCTTGTATTCTGAAAAATATGATGCACCACACAGGAAAAACAAACATATGGCAGTGTGGAAGAATGTCTCAGTAAATAGGAAATGAGGTAAGCAGAGCCGGTGTGTGTAAAAAAAATAAAATAAAATAAAAAGTGGGCTGGGAGTTTAGTCATTTCCAGAAGTGTCTTTGTCAGAGTTTCTGCATCTGTCAATTAGGTAAGATCCTGCAAGGATAACAAACAAAAAGGAGGGAAGGGACCTGGGTAAAGGTGGTTTCCGTGGCAACTACTACTCTCTAAAACACTTTTCCTAGTCGTACGAAATTTCGCCTTTGCCTTGCCAGGATGCTTTGCGCCGCACGGACAAAACAGATTTCCCGTAGAGTGCTAGCAGAGATGCCTGATGATTGGCAGTGAAGGTGTGAGTGTGCACCAAACTCCGTCCGATGACGCAGGGTGCATCCATCAGCTGCTGCAGCTGGTTGGACTCGCAAACTCGCTTCACGTTAACCAGGATCCATTTATTAAAGGAAATGTCTGCACAGTTATTTAATCCACTCTGCTGCAAGGGCAAAAAAAAAAAAAAAATCAATGCAAACCTGCTGAAGGTTTCAACAGCAGTATAAACTGTAAACGCTTCCCCTGGGTCACTCACTACTGGAAGAAAAATCTTTCATGCTCCACTTGTCTGATTCATAAGACATTATTTCCTAATTTGCCAGCCCTTTGTGTCATTTGCCGGCCGGCTTGTGTACGCGGGGCGCGCACGTGCGGGCAGATGGCGCTCCAGCCAATTAGAAAAGCCGAGAGAGAAAAGGGAGCCATTAGCGAGCAATTACCCTCTGATTGCTTCAACATTGTTTTGCTCGGTCCGTGGCGCTCTGTGAAATCAACAAATGCCACTTCCTCGGCCTTCTGTTTGGGCTCCTGTACCGTCACTGCCGCTGCTTTTGACCCGGCCACAAACAGCCCGCGGTGTATATCTGCTGTTTTCACTCTGCCTTTTCTCACTCCCTGTCTCCTGAGCTCTTCCTCTCCCTCCTCACGTTCGACTAGCCCGAGCCTGTTTTGCCGCCTCTCTCTATTTTTCTCTCCTTATGCGTCTACTTTTTCACTTAATGCTAACCTCAGCAAGTCTATTTTTCATCCTGTTTGCCTCACCTACTAATTGCACTTGTCTTGGTTAATTTCTGCGTTTGTCACAGCTAAATAAAAACTGCCTGCATTCACTTCTACGCAGGTTTCTGTTTATGGGAAACAGTTGTTGTACCTTGTAACAGCATTAAAACCCCAAAGCAGACTAACTTTATTCATGTATTAGGACCATACTGATAAAAAATAAAAGAATACATTATGAAAATAAAGTCGTCAAATTACGAGAATAGTCATATCACCAGAATAAAGCTGTAACATTATCATTTATTATGAGGACTTATTCTCATTCTACTTCAACTTTATTCTTGCATATTTTCATTATAGCTGGAGAAAAAGCCTTAAGTTTACTATGGTTCATTCCAGGAAACAATAAAGAATGTTCAGCCTTTTGTCCTATTTCCATTGTAGTTTTACCTTTCAAAGGTAGTTGAGAGAAATGTAACATGAATGGTTGACCCTGTTAAAAACAATGGCTTTAGACTAAGTTATGCCATTCACTTTATTATTTTAAATGCACCGTATAACAACACATATCACACCACATTTGAGCAGGTGGAGGGAGGACTGGGGTCTCCCTCCATCACTGTTGTGTGTTTGCCATTTGGGGTGGTGTGGTGGGTCGTCAGGTTGGGGTGTAGGCTGGGACTGGGCATTGGGTTTAATGGTTTGATTGGGTTCTTTGGTTCTCATGCAGGCATATAGATCGTCTGGTTTCAGTTGCCTGATCTGCTTGCGAGTGTTAATGACCTCGATCTGAGAATGCGATCAACCACAGCATTCTCCTATCACAAAACAACCAATTGATTAGTTTGAATCATACCTTTAAACTGCAGAACGGTTTGTTGAAGTGGAGGAACAAAATGGATATAGTTTTTGGAAACCATATTTGGAACACCACCGGGTTTGATACTGTTGTTCAGTCTTTATAAAAAACTTCTGCCCAGTTTGTGGGCAACAACACAGAGGTCCTGACATGACTGGATGATCCATTAGTGACTGAAACCATTTAATAATTAGGTGACTTCTATGGGCAGATGTTTATGTCTCTTTCTCTATAAGGACCTTAGAGTAAAGGGGGTTGAATACAAAAGCATGCCAAACTCTTCAAACTTTTGTGTTGGTCTGTTGCACAAAATCCCAATGTGGTTAAAAAGTGAGAAGATGTAAAAATGTTAGAGGTGGTCATATTTTTTTTTCACAGGGAGCATTCTTCATCTCATCATGTTGCCAATGTCAGAAAATAAAATCTACCACGTTTACCTCCAGAGCTGTCACTAATCAGTCCGATCAGAAATCCCACCGTACTTTGATTTTTTTTTTCTTTTCCTTCTTGTTCTTCACCTTCTTCACAGTTCTGTCGGTAATTAGCTTTACAATTCCCATTTCTGCTGCCGCCTCTACATCAAACCTCCATCTGTTTGAGTCGAAAGTGCATCAAAGTGAATTTACATCGGAACTAAACGGTATACCGGCGAGGTCTCCGGACCCGAACCACAGATAAAGGCTATGTGTGCAAAGCCATTTATATTCTCATTTGTAAAATCTGGTCATTGGGTAAAAGATTGCATTTATCTTTGCAATAGCTCGGATCAATAGTACGCTTGTGAGGCGAGGGGTTAGGCAGCGAGGCCACGCTATGATAAATTGCAGAAATATGTGAAAGTACAGAAGGTCTTATTGGGCAAAACGAAAGATTAATATCTGCAGCAGTGTGATTTGACTGATTCTTTCATATTCAGAGCAAGCACATTATTTTTAAATATTAGCAAAGGCCTGGGAAAATCTCTTCCTTTAGGTTCCATGCTTCTATTTAAACACGAGTGGTTGGTGGTGGTTGTGGATCGGATGAGGTTGTAGCGCCCGCGTACGTCAGGCCTCGGCTGAAGCACAGATCTTTTTACGCAGGCATAGCAGAAGACGGTGGGGCGTCTCAGATCTGGGGGTAAAATTGGGATGCTCAACAACAAGCTGCCTTCTTGCTTTCTTGTTACTCTTGTCCCCATTTCTGTTTCCGAACACCATATCCCCTCCTCAGTCCCTGGCTTTTTTTTTTCTTTCTCTTTTTCTCACACACATTCCATCTCCCCAGTGTGGGAGTAAAGTGTTGATTGGTAGCATGCTGGAAAATGGCTGGAGATTGGAGGCAACCTGTCAATTGGAGCTCATGTCGAGGCTGCACCGACTTTTGGTCAGATGTGGAAGGAGCAAAAGAGATGAAGAGATAACAACGGGTTGGACGACCAAAAATTGATAAATCGAATAAAATGCCGTCTAACAGAGGAGCCATTTCACGATTGCCCTTAATAATAGTTTGTTCACTTTCAGATTTTGGAACACAAACAACTTTTCCAGCTTATGTTGTATACAGTTGCACAATTTGACATTTGGAAAATAAATTTGCTTAATGGACACGGGCCAATTTAAAAAATAAAAAAAAAAGTCAAGTTTTCTTATGAAAAGTTTTGGCACCAGAATGAGGCGTTTTTGTTTTGTTTTGTTTTGTTTTGTTTTTTTTTTTAGTCATATCAACATTGGTTTAATTTGCAAAATTAAAATTAAAAAACTATTTGTTCACACAAGTCATACGATCAACAGCTGGACGTAGCTACTGGTGCCAACCATGAAGAAGACAAGAGGAAGTAGTTGAAGGATTGTGATGCGGCATGTTTTTTAATTACTTATTGTGTGAACAAACTTATTTAAATTGCTTTTTTTTATTTATTGGAAACAAAGCAATTGTGAAATTGTGCTTTTTTTTACATTAGCGAAATATAGACACAATTTTGCGAATATTTGTAATGGAAATGCATTAGAGGAAAAAAAGTGTTTCCGTCTTCTGAATAGGTTTTTTGTGACACTTGAATATTTCAGTTCCTCAAACAAGTGATGATTTCTATTCAAACCATACAGGCCTCACTTGAAAGCACAATTTCCCCTTTGTGAATTTTCCATAAACTTAACTTTGACTATCAACAAGCAGATCTGATTACCACCAGCCCTGTTGAATCAATCAATCTCTTAAATTGAATCTACCTACATGAAGTAGGTTTAAATATCTCAGAGTTCATCATGCTCCCAATCTAATGAAATTTAAGAACAGATGAGAAATAAAATCTTTGACGTCTGTTAGTCTGGGCAGGGTTACAAAGCATACCAAAGTTATTCCAAGAGGTGCAATGAAGATTCACTCAGGAGTCTTCATTGGTGACAAAAGAGAGAAAACATCCTCCAAAGTGAAATAAACTCATTTCCAAATACTGCAAATGTTTGATGGCAGTTTTGGTTAGAAAACCAGTAATTGGGTGTCAGGATATTATCTACTCTTTACTGTCAATGTTCGATTTGAAAAGTGCTAACGCTGTTTTACATAAACCGTCCATCCCTTGTCTGTATACCAACTTGTCCTTGCAAAGTCATTGGGCAAGAGGCAGGGTACGCTATGGGCATGTTACCAGTTCATCACACAGCAACAGAAACCCAGTGGACAAACAATCATGCACATACTCATTCCTAAGGGCAATTTAGACCAATGAACCTCACAGTCATGTTTTGGACTGTGGGGTGAAGCACACTTGTAGAAAGATGTAATTCGAAACCAGGGCTTTCTTGCTGCAAGGCGACAGTGCTAGCAACTATCTCCCACTAATGCTTCTGTTTTAAAACACACAATAAAGAAACACAAGAGTCACATGTCTGTTAAACAGGCAACGACAAGATGGTTACATGTGCAGATGGCCCATATTTAACAGCTGTTAATTATATCAGTTGACTGTGCTTCTTTTTTTTTACTTGATGAGAAGAGCGACATGCATTTCAAACACTCTGCATACTTGAAAAGTAAATCTAGAATTAGAAAATATTCATTCTATACACGTTATTCCTTGAGTCTGTGATCTAGTGACTGAATTTTGTTAAAATAAATCTGTCTCTCTACCTTGCTAGCTATTTAACTATCTCTCTAGCTAGCTATCTGGCTACCTAGCGACTTAGTTACCTAGCTAGAATTCTTCAAATACAGTTTACTACATATCATCTATGAAAAAACAAATGGCTTTACTGTCACTGTCAGAGTGATGACTAAATGTAATGTCAAGACTCGTGAGCCATTTCTATTTAGTTCTCTATCTGTTCAGAAAACGATTCATTAATTAATTTCACAATCCAAACTACATTACAACCCTTCAAAACCCGTCAGGTAGTCCAGTTCGCATGTTTAGTGGCCCATGCAGCCAAATCAGAGCTGAAGCCAGTGATGTAAGTGATTCGATCCAGCTAGGTGTGAAACAGCCTTAAATGATGCCTCGTTTGTAAATGTGCCAAACGCCGCCGGGGGAGCGAGAGCGCCAGCGACCCTCCTTTTCACCGAGAACACGGGGCCGGAGGCAGAAACAAGAGCATCCGCTAAATGTCAAACGACTGAAACGGCAGCGTGACTTTGCGCTTGTTGTTGTGAAGAAAGTAACAACGGCATTATAGTGTTCGGGTGGATGAAGGACTGCGAGGGTTTCTGAGAGAGACACCAGAGGACGTGCAGGAAGGTAGAGCGGTGAGCTTGTCATAAAAAGCCGTGCCAGTTTCCCTCGCCTTCCCCTCTCTTGCGGAGTACAGATTAGTTCGAGCACCATAAAGGTCACAAAAGCAAAACCCTTATTTTCTGTGACTATGTCAGCTGTGGGATTGGGGCTGGCCAGCCTTCAAAGGGAGGGATTACCATTTAGCTGGAAGCTAAAAGCTACTCCAAAGCTGAAAGCCCAGTTTGCTGCTTGTTGTAAAATTGAGGCAGGTCCAGTTTGGTGAGCTGAACTGGAGAAAGGCTTTTTTTCTTTTTTTTTGGTAAGCCTTCATAGGACGCACTCTTAAACCAACAAGTGCTTCTATTCTCTCCTACCCAGAAGCCTCCTCCGGCTCAGGACAAAGACATCAAGTTGTCCTTGACATGCGAGTAGGCGGGCCTTCCTAAAGGCGAACGGCAGCAGGTGAGACAAGAACGGACACAGCAGGAAATCGACCGACTCAGAGGTGTCTTCTGCCGCCGGAAGATAACCCAAATCCACTTGTCTTGTTTCTCCTCGTTGCCCTCCTGTCATGTGCTCAACTTAACCTTGGCTGTCATATTTACCCCGGGCTCAAGTTGACATAAGCTTTGAAGATAAGTGTACGGAATACCACCATCAGGAACAGAAGGAGAGCGGGGGGGAATAGATTTTTGCTAAGTAGGAGCAAAACGGCGTGAATCCACAAGGGTTAGCTGAGGTAGCGGTTTCTAATTGTCAACTGCAAATTTGCAGTAATTGTATTTATTTGGCGGCTATCCCGCTGTGGCTCATTGACTGTCGATGTTAACGGTTGAGCACCTGCGACCGAGTTCATTCCCCGGTCAAAGCTCGTCATCGCTTCCCGGTCCACAGGGTCCTTCTGTCAATGCCTGTTTAGGGGATGCCTGACTAAGCAGCTCTTCTTCCCTCTCCGGATCCATCGAACGAGACCAAACACTTCTACCAGGAGTGCATGTTTCAAAGAAAAACAGATATTAAATGACACCTTTTTTGTCCTTTCAGAAAAGAAAAGATTTTGTATCTCAATTTTAGAACAATAAAAAAGGAGGATTATCCAAGAAAAAGACCCTGAATCTGAAAACAGAGCTTCTCCTTTTATAGGCAAAAATCGGAAATTAGTCTGTTTGTGTTTATTTTACTTTTCTGAACTACCATCATGATTATGGCCACTTTAGAGAGGCCAATGATAAAGTTTCTGACGAGGTGTAAAGTTGGTTAATAAGAAAATATATCGGCAAACCCACTCAGTGAACTAAGAGATCTGTATCTTAGCTGTAAAATTTTCTTGATAAGAAAACTGAGTTGTACTCTGAAAATGTCCGTTACAGGAGAATTATGGTAAAACTAGTCATGGTTCACATTTTTTGTTAGACGTTTTTTAATTATTTTTTTTTTTTTTTTGGTTCTATTTTCCAACATTTACTCTCACAAGTAATCTGATTTTTGTAGAAAAGTAATTGATTGTTTTTTTTTAATCTAAGACATAAAAAGGATCATAAGTTTTCTAATTCATTTGTCAGGATAAACTTAGTGTCTTTTCTCAGCAACAGAAAAGACACAAAAGTTGACGATATGAGTAAGACACACACTTTCTATTGTACCCAACATATAAATCTGTCAGGGATGATATGACACACTTTGCTTATTTTTATTTATAAAACAAAAAAAAACATTTTTTTTTCTTTGTAGTTGTGTGCAGTTACCGTTTTTGCTCCATCACAGAGCAAAAAAGCCTCCATACTTATTTTTAGCAAGGCACTGTATGTGTAGGCAGAGGATATTCTTAGCATCCCTGATGGGGAAACATAAACTGTAATCAGCAATAAAACTCAAATTAGCTCATTACTGTTAATTCATGTGTGATGACCAGAATACATTAGCCTACATATTAATTTTTGTGAAGAGTATTCTGCTTTAATTTCCCTCAATCCCTGCCTGTAGTCTTTTCCCCCCCTGTAAAAGCTTGTCAGCAGATAGTTAGTCAGCAGGCCACTCAAGCAAAGCTTTGCAATGAAAGCACAACAAAGCTAATACCTGCTAGTTGGGCTGTTTCTTAGTCATTTTGAGATGTCCCATGTCGGCCATGTTTGTCTCCTCTGAACTCACGTTTGGTCTCGAGAGATTTTGCGAGATTCCCCCTTCAGTGTTGGTGGATGAAATCAGTTGGTGTGTGGTTTGGATGATATGGATTTAAACTTTTATCTCGATATTTTGTGGCACTATTGTGATATCGATAAAAGTGACAAACTGCACACTAACTTTAATCATACTTTCAAATTTATTGATATTTGTTGATGCCCTCATTGAACAAACAAAGTCAACAATCCCTACAATATGGACAGTTTTGGTGGATTTTGAACATTGGACTTTATCGTCGCAATGGTAGGTCAGAATTCTTATAAGAAATTTATCACAATAAATGATACGCTAAATTCCCAACCATGGTTGCTCCTGCTGTGCGACCAAACCTGTTATACCTATTATTCTTTATCATTGCGCGTGATCTCACAGGTTTTGACAATCAGCTGAAAATTTTAAAATCTTGCCATGTTGACCAGGCATGAGTCTAAAATATCATATCCTTTTTACATTAGTTTTGGTGTCTATTTAGGCTCCCTGAATCCTGATAAAGCCAAAAGAAATTAGGAAGATAGTAGTTAGTTTCATAACACATTCTTACCTGGAAGCAGCAAAGCTCAGCTCTGGAAAAAGTCTCAAAGCTCAAAGTCTCCTATGGTTGTTAGTGAATCACATGTCAAGTTGAGGATGTCGTCAAACCTGTGAGCTTTCAGAAAACTAAGTCAGCATTGTGGAACCAAAGGAGTCATGAGCTGCGTTTCCATTACAAATGTGCTCAAAATGTGGTCAATAGTTTGGTCAGTGTTTCCATTAAATAAGAGGCGCAATCACGGTTTGTTCACATGATGTCATTAAAAACATTCCACGCCATCGTCCTCCAACTACTTCCTTCCTCATCATGGTTTGCGCCGGTGGCAACATCCGGTTGGTGACCATGTGACAAGTGATGCAAAAAAAGTGTTCCCTGTTGGAGTTTTGTGAAATCAATTTTTATACGGCCAAAAAAAAACAAACAAAAAAAAAACCTTATCCTAACGCCAAAACTTTGTATCAAAAAATTCATTTTTTGAAATCGACCTGCTTCCATTAAATAGCCATATAAATGCATCTGTGCAGTTCTGGGCTCTTTGAGTCTCGGAAAACTTCCTTTAAATCTAAATCTGCCAGCGGTATCAATAATTTTGGGCTTTACTGTTCTAATATAGAAGTCAGCTGTCATGTGGGTTGTGGCTGCCTTGGTGGCATGAAGTGTGGGAGTTGACTGCAGCCAATAGTGATGGCTCCATCCTTTTAGAAAACACTCAGAGATGGCGAGAAGTTTTTGTGTATAGAAGGCTGTTCAAAGTAACATTTACTACTAGTGTAATACAGAGAACTCCAGAAGACAGAAAATCAGCTACAATCATCATTTGTTCAATACAGATCTCTTCAAGGCAGGTAAAAATTGACAAACAGCTCCTGTACCTGAAAAAGTACGAAAAGACGAAAGCTGCAGCAGTATAAAATAGAAAGGGGCAAAGTGATCAATATAGTTCTACTTTTTGTTTTTGTTTTTTTTACTACTAGTTTATATCCTTTCCAAATAATAGACATCAGAGGCGCAAAAAGTGGTTATGCAGCGTATGCAACGCATAGGGGCTCAGCACCAGAGGGGGCGCCAAAACCCCGTCTGCAGGGGGCGACGTGCCGATTATGTTTTCCCATACACTTCAGCGCGCCTCACGCTCCTTCACCTCTCGCACATAACGAGGTAAATGTAGCGGTGAGTGTCGCTCCTTCACCCTGACGTTCCTTCCCGGGGGGGGGCGCCGATTTATGTTTTCGCATCCACCTGAGTAATGTGTAGTTGCGCCACTGATAGACATAAAATTGACACTCAAATTAACAGGGGAAAATAATGAAAAAGCGAGTTTATTTGTGACATCGAACATCTGGAAACTTTCTTCGATATGTTCAGCAGCTGTTGCCGTATCTGTTGTTCTCTGCCTGTCATGTGTAAAAAGAATTACAGACTAGAACAGCCAGCCATTATCAGCGGGTTCCAAGCCACCCACAGCTACGCATACATTTCTGGGAGAAATGGAGGTATATCTGAAAGATTTGCTGAAATATGTGGGTAAATGTTTAAAATGTAAAGTTTAAGCCAGGGTACTTTTAAGATTATGAGGACTGACCAAGTCAAAGCGCTCTGAAGCAATGTGACATGAGTCTGAAACTGGCAGTTCATGCAGTGGACACTCTTAAATTTCTTATTATTGTAAATTTGCAGCAGGGACTGTGAAGACTAAAATATTTCCTTTGGATATTTCCGGAGCAGCAAGTTGTTTTCATTTGGCACAAGGAAATAAAAACAGCAGCAGTAAAAGCCAAAGAGTCAATGTTAAGAAACTCTTCCACTGACAAAGACATTGTCACTAGCTGCATTTCCATTGACCATTTAATTTCACAATTTGACAGTTTGAAAGTAAATGTCAAAATTGGCGTTGGTGAAACAGCAATTTAAAACTTTTTGGTAAGGTTTGGAGCTAGGATCAGGTGTGTTTTTTTTTTTTTTTTTTTTTTGTGGCTGTATCAGAATTGGTTTAATTTGCAAAACTGCAACAGGGAAACTTTTGTTGCATCATGAGAGTCACATGATCAACAACCGTAAGTTGCCAGTGGCGCAAACCACGAAGAAGAACACAGTAGGTTGTAGGAGAACCATGGTGCAGCAAGTTTTTTTTTTAGTGGCTTGTTGTGTGAACAAACTTATTCACGTGTGATTTTAATTGCCAAGTTGAGGTTTTTGGACATTAGCAGAATCTAGACAAAGTTTTGCACACATTTGTCATGGCTGTTAAACGCTGTCAAACAGCGAGGTCACGTCTGAGGGGAAACCTGGCATTTAAATGGTCATTTAAATTATCTTCCTCAAAGAGATCCATTAGACGCTCACTGCTTCATTAAATGTTAAAATACATTTTGTCTACGTACGGAAAGCAAAACCTTTTTAGTGTTTTTATTTATACTTCTTGCTAAAAGTTTGACACATTTAAGAAGGACAAATCTGCTCTGGCCTTCCAATAATGAGAGCAGCAGCTCCACAATAACAGTGGAGCACTTTATTTAGTCCTGCTTTATTACCTGATACTGAGAGTGTGTCTTGAGGAGTCCCTGTGTCAAGATCTTCATTAATTCAGTCTGCTTAGCCAGCTCGTTAATTAGTCTGGTGTTGATGCGGGTGTCTATGCAGTGAGCTTTTCACTCCGTGGAGACGCCGAGCTCAGCACGGCAGGGAGCGGGGAGTGATGATTAAGACAGGGTTGGCTTTAATGAACTAGTTACATGGCACTCATTTGTGAGGGTGAGAAATTATGGGTTTTGCAGTGTGAAAAATGACAAGACATTGCTCTTTGTTTTGCTATCAACAGACTGCAGCCTTACTGTGGAGTCGATTGGACCTGAGTGATTCTGTCATTCTAATATTTATCCCCCTGAATAACAGCAAGGTCCATGTGTACAGACTAGCGTGAGACTTGCGACGCTCGCGTGGCCGATAGCATCCTTTTGTCCACTTGAAACTGTTGGGTCTGTGGTAAAACGTATATCCTGATACTCTGGTGGATAGCTGAGTTAAAACCTGTGGCGGCGATGGAAGCGGTATAGAATACCACCACCCATAGGCCAGAAAAGCAGTTGGCTGCCATGGAGACTGAACACTGACCTTGATAGCTACCAAGTGACTTCCTTCAGTGACTTCCTTGCCAACTTCTCCGTGTTGCTGGTGAATGTGTGATAGGTGTTGACATTTGGTCTCTGAATTAACTGTAGTAAGACACTGCTACATCCGTTCCAGGTTAAATCAATGCAGTTTAGATTTAATGCATGTTGTGACATGAAAAACAAATGAAATGCTCTTTACCTTCTGCCAAGAGACAGTGTTTTCACAGACCAGCAGTTACGGTGCAACCTGTAACCGCCTGGCGTCCAATGATGGTTGGCGATAGGCACCAGCTTTTCCATGATACAAAAAGGAAAGATGGCTATAGACCAGAGGTCACCAACTCCAGTCCTCCAGGGCTACCATCCTGCAACTTTTAGATTCACCTCTGCTCCAAAATGTCTGAATTCCCTCACCAGCATTCATTCCTCTCTGCAATAGGCTGGAAACGAGGAGTTTATTTGATCCAGGTGTGTTTGAGCAGAGACGCATCTAAAAGTTACAGGATGGTAGCCCTTGAGGACTGGAGTTGGTGACCCCTGCTATAGACGATGGATGGGTGGATGAGTCTTTAAGGAGTGGTGGATAAATACAACAAAACAAAATGACACAACCAGCAATAAAGAATGTAAATCCGATCTGAACTCATAACTTCACTACCGCCGTCCTCGTATCATTGTGGCAACAATGTAACATGAGCAACCTACTCTCAACATAAAGTTCAAGGGAAATACAACTCCCTATAGCAACAGTGGGAGTCCTGTGTCTTGTAACGAGACGGTCCCATCCGGGGCTAATGGGAGACATTGACACCCGCAGTGTGTTGCTCATGTCCAGTCTGCTCTGTGATTTTGTCGTGGTTGCTGTCACTGCAGACAACACCGCTTCACGCAGACACCATGTCAGAAATGTTTTCAGTGCTGCTGTGGTATTCTCAGAGTATTCTGTCATGTCTTCACCAGAACACCAGACTAATTGCCTCTGTCCTTGTTCACATGTTTTTTTTTTCTTGTATCTCAGGGCAGTGATTGGTCTTTGAGTGATCAAACAGTTTTGAAAGCTCTGTTGCCTCATTAGAAAGCCGGTCGCAACTTATTTTTCAGAGCAGGCCTGGTGTATGGAAATCACCTGTTGCTATAGATCCATATTTTCTGTAGGGCCCCTCATATTGTCTGTTAATGCATTTTAAATGCGTTATGATCTAGTCCTACCTTGTGTGAAATTCTGCTGTTATTTTGTTATAGTAGCATTCAAACTAATGCTTTCTTTTTTGAGAGCCAGCTTTTCTACTTTCCATCAAAGGTCATATGCAATATTATTTTATGCAAAGAGATGAGAGGAAAGATGCTTGCAAATGGCTTTGCTTCATAGAACAAAAGGTTCCTCCGGTTTGACTTGTAGTTTTAACAATAGCAGCAGAGGAAGTGAACAGAGTCGTTCTGTCCTTGTTGACCACGCATCCACATCTTGAGTTAAGATCAACAGCCATCTTGTTCAGATCAGCACTTCTCTCTTCACATTGGAGGATGATTGTTTACAGCGCAGGGAATTTCCGGTAAGCTTCATGGCGTTTGCAATCGGACGTTTGTTGAATTTCTAATGGGCCGACGTTAGTTATTGGTTAAACTTCAACGCCTCCACGAAGCATTTGTTTCCCAATAGCTGAAGTTCCAGACCCTGTGTACGAAGTGAAGCGTAGAAGAAGGGGCTGGTTTTCAGCAGGCTAATTTAGCACATAAAGTACCATACATTTTAATGATTTGATTACACTCCAGCTGGATTGGTGAATAGTTTCTGTTTCTGTTGTTTTACTTCTTTTTCTTTTTAAGAAGAGTCATGTTTTCCTTGCTTCTCTTTTTAGCTACATGAGGTGTTCATAAAGGAGTGGCTGAGTAGAGGTGGTGGTGATGGTGGTTTTGTCTCTGCTGTGGCGCACAGGTGGGCTGCTGCAGGCCACAGGTTATTGTCTCCCCAGATATTGCCGGTTGCTCTCCGCAATGACTCGCTCGAGAACAGAAATGCCAACAGGCATCACTGACTCATCCATCCTCCCTCTGTCGTGATATTCTCCATTTCACTTGTCCGTGGAGAAGGGGTGGTGGATGGGGGGTGAGGAAGAAGGGCCCCTCCTCTCCTCTTTTGTCTGCAGCTCCCTCAGGTCACTGGCTCCATTTTTACACACAGCTATAAAGTGTCAGACGGCCACACAGCGAGCCACACCTTTTCCTACACGGACGACCCCACAGCCATGTTTCTAATCTCTTCTCTTTGTGGATGCAGTGCGGTGAAGGAAAAAGGATCTGGCTTCATACAGATTTATTGTGTCACACATGAATCTTTCAGATTGTTACAAAAATATAAGACAACTCCATCGAGTACAAAAAGTAGTTTTCAGATGACGTCTGATAAATTGCATTCTTGACAGCATGAACTGCCGTCAGGTGTTTCAGACAATTGGTCATCAGTGTTTGGCCCACTCTTTGCTAAATTGTTTTACCTGTTTAAGGTCATGCCACATCACACCAATGAGATTTGTCAAGTCTTTGATTAGGCCACTCCAATACAATATATACAAACCTGTGTGGACCAAAGTCTCTGCCCGGTCAGGAACGATGGAGACGCACCTCGGTGGGATTCCTTCAACTTCCACTCGTACGCTTTCGTCTTGACGTTTGCTCTCAAACCTCTGAGAGTCATGCGACTTTTATTCATGTGTTTCGAGTCGCAGCAGATTAATTATAAATAAACAGAGTCGAAGCAGAGTACCAACCATCTCCTGCTGCCGCTTCACACAAAGAGACTTCCCCCCGAGGAGCGGAGTCATTATGGTGCGGTCATTTAACAAATGCTTTTATCTAAAGTGAGCAGTAATGCATGTTGTATTTTTAGCCAAGACCTTAAGGGGGCTCTTTGCAGATTGTTGGGATTTAAGAAGTGACGTGGAGTTCACTCTGCACCCAGCTGTCTTACTCTTATTGGCGTATTGTCTGTGCTCCAGCCTCATATGTAGGGCACGTAAACATAGCCGGTGGGAAAGATGTTCTATTCCATGTTGTAATCTGTTGGAAAAGTAAATATTGGCGCACATGTAAGACCTGTACGACTCTTGTGCGCCTGCAGAAGTCGTTTCCCTGAGAGGGAATAGCGAGTTCCTCTTGTCACCAGCTCTCTCAACAACCCCCCCTCCTCCCCGGATGCGAGTTCCTCTCTGGAGCTTCCTCAGCCTCCTTTTATAAACCCGAATCCTTTTTTTTTTTTTACGTTGTTGTCAGAGTCCTCCCTCGCTCCATCACTTTTTAATAACCCTCCTTTCTTTAATGAGTTCTGTTATGTACTCAGGGGGCAGCGGCTAGGGGCCAATTTGTGATTTCACATCAGATCAGATCAGAGAGGAAACAAAAAAAGGAAAATAAAGGGAGCGCGGCGCCACACACACCACTTCCTCCTGTTTTCGGCGATGCTGTCTAGAGAGAACCTTGTGTCTCTGGGGGTTCGGGGGGGGGGTGCGCCTCCTGAGCCACCATTTTGGAGGCATCCTGTGGAACAGCGAATCAACAGAGAGTGTTCCTTGGAGAGCATGGGGGAGGAGGGGGTGCTCATATGCACGTACCTGCATGAGGTTAGTTCACTTTCTACTTCTGCTCTGACCTAATGAAGCTCTTTCTCTCTGGGTTCAGTACTGCAGCTGTAGTCGGGTTTGGTAATGGGGATGAAAGTTGTAACAGACTTCGTCTTTCACTCTTGGACCTAATTTATGTCCTTCAAGCAGAAGCGCTGTAGCTGACATGACTAGCTGCAACGCATATAGTCAGAGCTTTGACCTCTGCAGTTACTTACAGGTAACTTTTCAGCAATATATACTGAGCTTGTTTTAAATCAATATTTCTTCAATACTGATGAAAAAGTGTTAGTTCCACTGCCAGATTTCCACTTATAAGAAGACATTTTTGTCATGTTATTAGTGAAATAATCTGCCAGTGGAACTAGTACCTTTTAAATCAACATTAAGGGATTATTGACTTAAAACATGCTTCCATTTCTTGCAGAAAAGTTACCTGTAAGATATTTTTCTCTCATTTCAAGTGTACTGAGATATTTACACTAGAAACTAGAGCAAAACTGTTTGGTAAAAGTTTGTGGTTTTGCATTGATAAGGTGGAAGGAAGTCTTTTAAAAAGGGGGAGAAAGCTGTGTAAGTACTTGTAGTGAGGCGTTTTAAAAGGCCAAAACAGCAGCCACTTGCATTGTGAGGCAGAGTTGTCTGACTCAGACCCGATCGCCCCCAAGGCCAAACGCTGTTGGAGCTCGGCAGCTTTTCAGATAAACACACAGCAGAAGCTTTAGCAACCTGTCTGGGCCAGACGGGTCTTTGTTACTGAGCATTTCTGCCCGAGTCATATTTATGTATTTTCTCTTAGCTTGTCCTGTCCGGCAGTGTAGCACTCTGAATTGTTGTCGGAGTGGCAAGGTGAAAGTCAACAGATTGACTTCCACAAGCGGAGCATTGCAACTTTATGAATATTTTCATGTAAAACTTTATTAGAAATTGCTTTGGGTTATTTTCAAATGTAACGGACACAGAGACGAGAAAGAAGGGGTGAAAGGTGGAGGGAAATGCTTGGAGGGAAAAAACAAAGGAGGAGCAGAGGAGAGGAAGAAACGGAGAGGACACAAGTCAACACCCTTGAAGTCTGCAGAAAGAGAGAAAAAGAAAAACAGAGAAACAACAATAAACACGTATGTATAATAAAAGCAGGTATAAGATCATTGGACAGTACATGGTAATACATGATGCATTTAGTAACAACTGCAGCCCAACTGAGACATCTGAGTCCAGACAGTAAAAATGTAAAAGTGTTTCGAGTTGAATGTTAACAATGCCTCCTCACAACAACAAACTACCAGAATAACTGAACAATAAAAAGACCAGTCAGAGACAGAAAACATGTATACATTGTCTGATTGTTGCTTCCCCTTTGGGACACTGCGGGTGCCTTGGCGTTCACTGTGAGCTGGACTGTGGAGAGACGACGTGTTACCAATCCCCGAGTCCTCATTAAATTCACAATGGAGACGAGTAGTCTTATGATCTGACCTGAAATAAACAAACACTCAACAGTGTTAATTACACAAATGAGACAAATTAGGACTATAGCATAGGAACTCAAGAAACATGAGATGAGATAACTGGAATACGTAATGCCCAATATTAAACAAGGTAGTGGCTGCATCATGCTGTGGGGATTTTGGAAATTCATTGGGAAAAACCTGTTTGAGGCATAAAAGACTTATAAATGTGGTGGAGTGAGAATGTTTCTTCTAGAAGAACAACAACCCTAAACGTGAAGCCAAAACTCCAATGTAATGGTTCGGATCAAAGGGAAGAATGTGACAGAATGGCCCAGTCAAAGTCTTAACACCAATTACATTGTGTGGGAACACTTGTGAATATCAACACTTTAAAGTTGATATTCACAAATGCTCTACATCAAGTCAGCCTGAGGTTCAACTATTCTCCAAAGGAACAGGCATAAATGTTCCTATTGAGATGTAAAGCTGGTAATGCCATAACCCCAAAACATCTGCACCCATAATAATGGCTAAGGGTGAACTACAAAGTATTCACCGAGGTTTAGATACTCTGTTTTATGCAGAAAAGTGGACAAAAAAATTAGCTCAGACTTCTGAGGATAACTTCCTCCCTAAAGCCAGCGACTGATGTGACAAATGATGAGCAGGCGCCCGTAACTGGCGGCGAAAAATAAGAGTTGGACTGTCTTTGTGTCTTTCATCTTCCTCGGCATACATGCTGGTCAAAGCAAACATCCCACACACCGCTTGACCTCAAACCTCTGAAGTCTGCCCTCATTATTTTCTTACCTGCGTTAGATCCTCTGGATTGATGAAGCCATCTTTGCAAAGGAAGAGTTCTTTGCCAGCTCTATGTGAGCAGCATCCAATCACATATCAGCCCTAGCCTCCACAGATTCCAGAATACACCGGACAAGGCGTATTGTGTGAAAACAGTAACTGTTTTGCGGGGAGATGTTGGAGTAAAAGTGAACAGGAGACAGCGTAGGAACTCAAGAAACATGAGATGAGATAACTGGAATACGTAATACATGTACCAAGCATTTTACAATAAATTACACAAATGGTGAGGCAATGAATTTGGCTCCCAGAAGGAATGGTCCGATTTGGACCTTTTTATTGAAACGCATAAATATAAGGGCGTAAGTAGAGCCATTACAAGTAGATTACCAATAAAAAGCGCTGAGGGAGACGACAACTTAAGCACTGATGTCCAGAGCCTGAGGTTGTTAGGGGCCTTAGGCAGAGTTCTAACTAGATTTCATTTACTGTATTGCTATCAGGGTTTCCCCCAGTGTATTATAAGCCTGGCGGCCCACCATGCTTTGCTAGGCCCCCCACCAGGCTAAGCATGGCTTATTTTTATTTTTAGAATAAAAATATAGCACCGATTAATAATCGGTGCTATATGTGAAAAGTGCTATATAAATAAAGTTTACTTACTTACTTACAATTTATTTATGCTGGAACCATTAAATCAAATTTAGAAGCATTGATAATCTCAATAAACAAATGCTAAATTTATGTATCTGTGGTCAGCATTTATGGGGCCCCTGAAGGCCTGGGGGCCTTATGGAGCCACTGACTTATTTTGGATTAAACAGAAGTGCAAATAATTGATATTCATTTTAATTGTATTTTTTGATTAGTTGTTTTTAAGACTAGTTGTGGATTTGAATAGCATCTCACTGACACTGTTTTCCCGTAACATATAATTACGCAGTAATATTCTTCGTTTTTCTGTCTGCTTAGCATCTTTAATACAAAAACATGGTGGACCACCTCGGCGCCCCGACCGCCGGGCTTAGCAAGTTTTCTGAAGGAAATCCTGTCTATATATAAACCAGATGTTTGTTCTTGTAAGATTGCAATGAAGAATTCCCCAAGATGTCCAGGTCCAATAGTTAATCTTGCTCAAAAATAAAACCACGGACAATGGGTCAAAATAAAAATAAAAGGTGCAACTAGAATCCCTAGTACAACCTTTCACAGAAGTGCTAGGTGAGAAGCAATCCTGCTTAATGTTGAACTCTAAACCCACCAATAACTTTCTTCAGCTCTCTTTCCAACCTAAGTTTCTGAGGACGCCTAACTACAAAGACACCATCAACATCCCCAGACGCACATTAAGACAACGGACATCAGTGTTCAGCCTGGAAGATGCCCTGATAAAAGAAACTTTCTATGATTATCGGACCCAACAGTCATCATCATCGTCTTTTTGCCCTTCACCCTGTCCCAGGGTATGGGCTGGCAGAGGCAGATCTCCATCTACCTCTCTCAACTCATCGCCTGGTGATTCTTGGATGGCGTATTGCTTGCCTGAGAGCCTGTCTGGTGATGTTGGTTGGCACTTTGTGTGGTGTGTATCCTACCCGGCTCCATCTTTTCTTCCTAATTTCTGCCTCCACTGAGAGTTGGCAGATCTTTTCCCACAGGTTGATGTCACTGATGGTGTCTTCTTAGCAAATGTGGAGAACCTTGAGACAGTTGTTCAGGAATGTCTGACTTTTCATGTTTGAAGTTTTGTTTGTCTTCCAGGACTTAACAGGAGTGTCAGAATGAGAAGGAGCTTCTTAAAGAGACAGAGGGCAATTTCAAGGCATCCAATTGCGGAGTCTGATATCTATAGCATTTTCATAACAACTGGTTATGTAGTTAGTTGATTATGCTATATAATCGCACTATGTAACTGCATAATACATAAATACCTCCCCTTTAACAGTGAAAATGATGCACTATGAAAAAGAAGGTACAACAAAAATAATCACCTTTAAACTTACCCTTGTTTAATTTAATTTTGACTTTGCCTCAACTGTTGAAGAATAATTTAATGTGACTGTTTTAATTTTTAAAGATCATAGTTTTTCAGATTTAATCTCGTACTTCATAGGTGATGGCAAAGGATTCCATGAACTTGATTTTAAGTGTTTAAAATTGAGAATGAGAATTCAGAATCCATTCATTCTTTGCTGTTTGAAGGTCATCGACCTAAACACATATTTAATAATGAACACAAGAAGAGAAACTCAAGGAATTGTCACGTGTCCCAGATTAACCAAGACTTTTTAAGAGTTTGGGGAGGAGTTAGATTACCCGGAATCTGTTTTAAGGAGTCTGTAGAGGATTTTTGTTATGAACTGATTTTTTTCTATTAACAGACCTGGAGAAACCAAAAACTTTATTTCAAAATAAAAGCATAAAATATATGTATAGGACATCAATCTTAAAGCACATCATATCCAGGACTCAATAAAATCTTAAATGTACCAGACAAAATTTTGTACCAACAGTGGAAGCGAGATGTGATTTGATATTGGAAGATATCAGGGTATAAGATTCCGTCACACCAAGCCATCAAAACATTTATGTAGATGTAAAAACATACTTCTAAAACCTTCAGCAGAGTGCATTAAGAAGCACAAAAAAACAAAACAAAAAAAACACAAGTAAGCTTCATGAGACACTTGTGCCTGGAACAGAGAGAGCTGGCACTTTCCAAAACACAGCATAAGATCCAAAGCACAACTCCAAATTGGATGATTAATTTTCTTTTACTGCGGCAGTTATAGCCACAAAAGCAAATCTGCAGCTTTGCAGACACAAGCTAAATAAGATTAAATTAATGCAGCAAAAGAAAAAAAAAACAAAACAGCGCCAGACATTAAAAAAAAAAGCAAAAAAAAAAAGCACAAAGCTGCTGAAACTCTTTTGGACAATCAATAGAGTGAACAACAGCAACAACAAAAAAGATTTGATTTAAGAGCCAAGATTTTTAATGAGATTCACTGGTTTTCTCTGTGGTCGCCATTTCCTGTGATTGTGTTTCCCAGGGACAGTTCATACTTGATGCTAATTGACAGTAAGCTGCCCCGGAGCTAACACACGTTCGGTATTCTGCTGGGGGGGAGGGAGTTGAGGGAAAGTGTGTGTTGTTGCAATGGACTTGAACTCCCGTTGTTTGAGTAAAGGATGAGCTGTGCGCCGCTCCACTTGGCCGCCGTTTCAATAGTGAGAGGCTTGAGCTTCGTTTTAGAAGGGTAGTACTTTTTTTTGTACGGCATGGAGAAATGCTGTGTACTAAGAAAAACAAAAAAATGCAGCAAGGCATAATATACCAGTATACCTTAAGATATTAAGTTTTTTTGGCAGTAGAGTAAAGGAAAAAGTAAGAGAATGTTTGTGCTGTGTCCTTATTTATTCTGAAGCAAAGCAGATTAAAACATATCCGCAAGGAGAGTTGTGCTTTTTTTTTTTTTTTTTTAGGAGAAAAATATCTTGAACCAGATTATAATTTTGTCTTACTCTATTATTATTTCCAAGGGTTTTAAATTCTTAATAGGTTTGTGTCATGCCTCAGGCTGTGTGTGCTGGTTTTGCATTTGGCTAAAAGTAAATAGGGAAATGTTTAAAACTTCCTCCGTTGTCAGACTTCATCCACAATTTTTTTTTTCTTTTTTTTTTTGGATAAAATGATGAGGATGTAATTCTTTGTTGATCCCTGGGGAAATTTCAGTTTCCCTCCCACCTCTTGGAGATTAGAGGTCAGGGTCTGCTTTTCAGGAGCGTCCCCGGAGTCCACAAAATCTCTTTGAATGGCTCAAGGACACCGGAGGAGTGCAGACCTGTGAGATGTTAGCAAAACTCTTTGGCTCGAAGGGATCGCCCGGTCTCATTAATCAGGACACCTAACTGTCCTTTTAGATGGAAAAGGGATAATATTTCCCCTCAGTTTGCTGTCACTGCAGTTATTGCTTGACGTGAAAAACAGCCGCGTGAGACGCCGAAGGAATGCACAATCACATTACGGCGCCGTCCCTGTTCGTCTTTTAAACATGAAGGCGTGGTGTTTACGAGGCTGCAAACATAAACGGGAAAATGCGTAGGAGAATATTTAGGAATCTGAGAGATGAAGCAATATTACCTTTCATATTTCCTCTTTGTTGATGCAGTAGATTAGCAAATTTGTGACCATTCAGAACAGGTGAGAGATAGTGTACCCTTCAGAAAGGACTATTGATGCACCGATTCACTTTTTTTTTTTTTTACTGCCGATACTGATACCGATATTTCAGAGGCAGATACCGATCGATACAGAAAAACAGCTGAATTGACTTAAAATGTTTCTATTATTAAACAAAAACATAAATGTACTGAATTCCAAACATATTTAGTATCTGCACCGGTACAGCACACTATAGCTTCACAAGCTTGGTCAACATGTAAAAACAAAACAACTTTAATTTGTTCAGTCAATGCAGTTACAGAGTATAACAGCTAATGTAATGTACATTTATATTACATTCATATTTATTTATTTTATATTTGTTATTTATAATAAAGAAACTGAAACAGACAAAAACATGTTTGACCAAGGTTCACTACATGTAAAAAATAAAATGTAACAAAACTTCTTTCAAATGGTTCAGAATTGTTAGGAATTCTAACTATAATGTAAAATTAATAATAAAGGTATGATGTCGCTCAGAGCACAAAATTTAGAATTAGACTGAATAGATCTGCCCTTATGGATTAGGCACATTGTCACTGATATCCAATCTAGGATGTTTTTCAATATCGGGACCGATACAGATGTTAATATCAGATCGGTGCATCTGTTTTGTAATTTACATTACATGACAAAACAGTTGGCCTCTTCAAATCTCCAGTTCATGTTTCAGGGCTGTGGATTGTTGGCTATCTGGTCAGAATCTCTGAAAAAGATGGGTTAATGAATGAATATAAATAAATTACATTTGAACATGTTCTATTCATTCACCTCAGAGTTGTCAGAGCAGCACTCTGGTAATGTCAGCTTCTTCCCCATCTTGCTTATTTCGCTGCAAAAATGGAAAAGTCTTCCACTGCTGTGGCGTTTCAATAATTAAATGTAAACGGTTCCTTTTTTCTTACATGATGGTATATTTACCATGGTGACAGATTGTTCATTTACCCAGCTCACTCCTCAACCGAGCTGCTAAATGAGGCACCGAGGGGCCCCGGCACGTCTGTGTAACAGCCTGGTCTGATACTGACTGAACCAAGACGAGTGGAGAAGTGATGGAAAGACAATCTGTTCTGACCTAATGGTGTCATCTGTTGTGAAAAGGAAAAAAAAAAAAAAAAGAAAGAAATGGCTGAGCTGTTGTCCACGGCTGCCCTGGTCACATTTTTCTGCTTCGGACTCCACAGGAGATCCAGACAGTCTAATACAGGCCAGTGATGGCCCTTACTGCTGCAGCTGTTTACAATCATTAGCTGGCAGCTTGGCTGCAGCAACCATGTCTCGAGTGTTCAAATACAGGTTTACGCTGCAGTTTTCTGGTTGAGGGTTAGACTCGAAGTGTAGCAGATAAATGAATATTTCAGCAAAATCTTTTCATATGCGGATACCAGAACATAACTTGGCACAGAAAAAAGCAAGCTCATCAGCAACTTGCTTTAAAAAAAAAATAAAAAAAAAATGTTAGCCATTGAAAAAGAATCAAGATGGCATATTCATTAAAGAAAATTCTTGTTTTTTTGTTGTTTTTTTTACTAAATTTGAATACCTTTGATATCAATTCATACATCATTTTTACCATAGAAATCATATACTTAGAGGTTTTTGATTTTGTTTAAGATGTCCACCATGTCGGTCATGGAAAATAATTTTTGTTCTGGTGTCAAATCAATTTAACACTAAATCACTAAATATAAAACATCTGCAGAAGCTAACACTAAACCACTAAATACATAGAAAATTAGCAGAAATTAATCCTAAGCTGTTAAACATAAAATTTGCAGAAGCTAACTCTAAACACACAAAAAATTAGCGCAAGCTAGCTCTAAAACCTTAATCACAAAAAATTAGCAAAATCTAATGCTAACCATTTAGATGACTATTTGCTTTATCTCCTTCCACTTGATAACTGATGTGAGACTCATGAACAGCAAAGTCCTCAGTTTCTGATTTTGCTACATATTATTAATTTGTTATTGTCTGACCAGAATGACCAAAGATGAAAACATATGATGTGACATGAAGTTCATCCATATCATGAAAGTCTGCAATAACTAGTTTAAAACGCTCAAATAATGCCAGCCATCTTGAACAATGTGTCATCCTAAAATTCTAACGGTGGCTAACAACCTAAGTCAGGGGTCCCCAAACGACGGCCCGCGGGCCGGGTCCTGTCCGCCTCCACATTTGGTCCGGCCCCCTGAACAATACCAGAGAGCATTCAGATTTTTTTTCATCTATTGTATTTTCCGGTTTATATGTGGATTTTTCTTCAACCACCAGGGGGCTCTTTAGCAGGAAGTGTGTCCTGTAAACTGTTGGACTTTTAGGGAACTGCTTGACTTTTATGTTATTTAATCAGTACGGTTGTTTGCTAGCGGTAGAGCAGATGAACACGCGTCTATTAAGAACGCAGCATTCCAGGTTGAATTCTTCGAAGCAATGC
>NW_015112770.1:35577-51740 GCF_001443285.1 Poecilia latipinna | reverse complement strand
CAGAGGGCCTTTCTCTGGAACGAATGTTACTGAGGTAAGCAAACACTCAGGCTATGAGAAGTTGTTCAGCCTGCTTTTCTCCCTCGCTGCAGGTGTGTCTACGGCAGGGGTCCCCAAACTACGGCCCGCCTCCACATTTGGTCCGGCCCCCTGAACAATATCAGAGAGCATTCAGATTTTTTTTTTCATTTATTGTATTTTCCGGTTTATATGTGGATTTTTCTTCAACCACCAGGGGGCTCTTTAGCAGGAAGTGTGTCCTGTAAACTGTGGGTGTTTTGTTTTGCATGGCGCATTGCTGCCATCTGTTGGACTTTTAGGGAACTGCTTGACTTTTATGTTATTTAATCAGTACGGTTGTTTGCTAGCGGTAGAGCAGATGAACACGCGTCTATTAAGAACGCAGCATTCCAGGTTGAATTCTTCGAAGCAATGCCTGTAAGTAGCAGCTTATACTTCAAAACAAGCCTTTATGTTAACATATGAGAAATTAATATTATAGTTACATTCCCTCAATGGAATATATACTAGTTAGTCCCAGTGACCGTTTCACTCATGGTTTTTGCCCATGTGCTTTCTGGGTAAAAAATCAATCGAGAAACGCACCCCCCTGCCCCCGTCAACAATTTCCGGCCCCCCACCAGAGAAGGGAAAAGTTATGTGGCCCTCACAGGAAAAAGTTTGGGGGACCACTGACCTAAGGGTTGAGCATGCTAAGTTTTAAGCTCGTATCCACACCTTGAAATATTCTTACAGTAATATGCTGCACGATTGAGAATGGTTACATCAGTAATGAAGTAATGATGGCTTGGAATAATCCCACTCTCTGACTGATAGCATAAGTAAAAGGCAAGCCTGTGTAGACCATCTTCGGAACAAAGTTGGACGCGTTTACCGCGGCACAGATGAGTTTTTAGGAAAATGGATTAAATTGTGAATCAGAGAAGATGATGGAGTGCTCTGGGCTGAGCTCCACTGGCTCCTGGAAGAGTTAAGAAGTGAGATGACATATGGTCAAACATCATGCCAGTGGCATAATGATGAAGGGACAATAATGATGGCTCTCAGCACTCCGTTCTCCATTTCAGGGGCCGTGAGGCCACAGAGGAACATATGTTTGGCAGTGTTTTCCGATGAGACAGTTATTGGTTTGTGTGGCTGATGTGAGACAATCAATCAAACCGGTGGCCTTTGTTGTTGAGCTTAAAGCCGCTCTAATCAATTTGATATCTTTGATCTGATCTCTTCTTTTGTGGAACACTTTGTAAAATTAACATGAATTTGTTGAATTAACACCTGAATCAGGGAGTACACTTGCTTTTGGCTTTCAACCCAACTATTCTGCCAAGAAGTTTTCTAAAAGCTACTTTGGTCAAAGGGTGGATGGAGGTTCATGGAAAAGTTAAAGACTGGCAATTCAATTCAGGGTCCTTACGGAAGATGTCAAAAAATTCTTCATTGGGATTTTTACCGCCGACATCTCTCAGATTTACAGACAGTTGTCAGAAAAATACCGTTCACCATGGAATAGACTCCATAGTTGTTATTTACCTCTGGTAGTTGATGAGAGCGTTGAACATACTAAATTACCCCCAATTAAACGTGATTCGTTGCCGATGTAACGCTATTCACTGTGATGCAAGAAGACGGGAAATGTGTCTAAAAATAGTAACACTTTGATTTGGATGAATAACTTTAACAATACTGGTTTGGAAATGGTAGCGTGTTAAATGACTTATTCTTGAAAATGTGGTCGTCTGTGCTGTTAGGTCATTGTGTATTTTGATTTTGTTTTAACTTTCTGTGTTACCATCATCTTTACTTAAAGGTTGCTACAGCCTGAGGATCTCACACACTCATACAAAAGTCTAAAAGAGCTAAATTAAGATTTACAAAATAAATGTTACACTTTGTGTAGTTTTATATATTATTATGTTAATTTTATAAAATTGTAAGTGTTTAACTGCATCTTAAATACCATCAACTCAAAGTCACAGAGCAGAATTTGATTATAATCTGTCAGTAAGGAACTCCTTGATTGTAATGGCAACACAAACATAATTAAATCACAAGTTTTTACCAAAAGTTAAAGTTTTTAAAACTTATCCAACTGTCAATTTGTTGCCATTGTAAGTAGACAATTGTCACATACTTCTGCTTGTGCTGACCCATGGTTACATCAGTGATCCAAATCATTTCCATCCTCCATGATGTGTCTATGCAGGCGATACCTCCAAACTCTAAACTCAGAGAGAACAAAACCCAGACTTCCTGGGCTGCAGCCCAGCACAGACATCGGGGGGCCAGTTGGGTTGTCTGCTCTGCCAGACCCTCGTGCTGGATCCCTCCACTGTAGCTTTCACTCTTCGTTTTTTTTCCTACTTTTAGTATTGGGGTCACGTTTCTCTGCTTTGACAGAAAAGACTTCTTTAGAGAAGGGATTAAAAGGCATCCAAACCGCTCCTGATAGGAGGTGTCTGGCAGCTGACGTTACTGGGTTATGGTTCACAGTTGCTCCGGAGCCAAGGAAGACACGGGGGCCGCTGACGGCCAGTGAGGGGTTCACCAGAACGGGAAGCTGCTGATTGGCTTTGACTTTACATGCAGGTGTGTGCGCTTTCATGTGCATTTTGAGATGAAAGGATTAGCTGTTGTTGGTCTCCTCTTCAGGTGGCTGATGAAAGTGATGCAACCTACTGAAAGAAAGTCGTCACAAGATATCAAACCTCGGTTAATGAATCGCGATGTCGGAACACACGGACCGTCAAACACTTCCTTTCGCGTCAGCTTGACTTTGTACAAGACTTCTCCAACTTCCTGCCAAACGGGGGTTGGCTTGGCGGCTCGCTGCAACACGCCGCGTTGCTTGCTATTTAACGCCGAGCGAGTAATGACCGTGCGTGTGCGATTGGCGATGCTAGGGCGGCGCGCTAAAGGTAGATGAATGACCCTCTCGGAAAAGGTCACCCACACTACAGGGCTGATGTGGCGAGGCATCCTCCACTCAGCAGCTAATTAAATGTCAGCGAGTCAGTCTGAACAAAAAACGGAGAAGCAGAGGGGAGGAGAGAGTCTGAGGTAAAGAGGAGGAAAAAAAAAAACAAAAAATGTGTGAGCGAGACAGACAAGTAGACAGGGAATGGACCTTGCTGTAAATGTCATGTGTTACATAAGGTCTGACTTGTTGGCAGCTTAGAAAGCAGGAACTGAAAGGAAAGAAACTTTTAGAGACGTATGATTTGTTCGGGTTCTGTTAGCTTCCTTTTGCCTGTTGCTTTTTCTGTTGCATATGTGTGAAGCATGTCGTTAGCTACCTTCTAGACGAAAAATATACAAATGAATTGTTCCCACTACATTTATGTTTTCTTCTTTTTTTTGCCCATTCCTCTTTGATCGAGCTGTGCTGTATTAAACGGAACATTGATTTTGAGGTCATGGCACGGCCTGCCAAGACTTTTACTGTATAATTGCACAACTTGACATTTTGAAAATAAGCTTGCCTAATGGAAACACACCCATTTTTGAAAAAAATAAACTTTTAATAAGAAGTTTTGATGCTAGGATGAGGTCGGGTTTTTTTGTTTGTTTGTTTTGGCCGTAATAAAATTGGTTCATTTCACAAAATTGTGATGGAAGCACTTTTTTTGCATCACATGAGTCACAAGGTTTACAACCGGATGTTGCCACTTGCACAAACCACGAAGAAGAATACAGGTAGTTGTTTTTAATGACATATCACATGATCAAACTTATTCATGTAGGATTTTAATTGCGTTTCTTAAATGATGGAAACACCGCAATTTCAAAATTGTGTTTGTTTTTTGACATTATCCTTTCAAATGGTTCAGAAAGTAAATTTAGGAATTCTAAATATAATGTAAAATAAACAAAGCATGACGTTACTCAGAGCACAAAGCATAGAATTAAACTGAATAGATCTACCCTTATCTATCAGGCACATTGTCACCGATACCCGATCTAGAATGTTTTTTCAATATCGGGACCAATATAGGTATTAATATCAGATCGGTGCATCTCTAGTGTCAACACTCTTGCCTCTCAGACTAAATTACGGTTGAGGAAATTATTACTTTTAGACAGATGTACTGTTACATTAGTTGTCCAGCGTATAAAACTTAAAAATGATCTCTGTTAACTAACCTGAAGTCGGTCCCTGTGGGTCAGAGCCAGCTGTGCTCTGTCTGTCTTTCGATCCAGGAATGTTCATCCTGGTGCTACTGGTTTTGCTGGAACTGATTTGATCACATAGTTGTTCAGCTCAAATTTGTGTTTGAGGGTTCTGGGAGAGCAGGGTGTGCTTTTTTTTTTTTTTTCCAAAGGGAAGATACTGGAAGCATCTCCTTTCCCCTGAAAAAAGCTACTGAATAATTCACTATGCCCCAGTTTCTGCCCATTAGGTTGACACACTGCTGGAACTCTCTTGCCTGGAGAAGTTGACAGCTTCCTTACACACACAGACACACGCTCACACACACTTTTAACAATTTTAGTGCTTTGAAAGAGAATTTTCTCTCCAGTTGCAGCAGTTAATTCTGTGATATAATTATCCACCTTGGCCTCTATTCTTCTCCCGGTCTTTTACCGGTTCCCACTTCTTATGGCTTCGAAATGCTCTACATGTACGTCGTACATAAAGCTGTCGTACTTATAGTAATACGTCAACTGTGTGTTAATTGTCCAATTCCACCAGCATGAATCTCTTTCAGTATTTTCTGTAGTTTTGAACAAAGAAATCCAGTTTGAGTCTAGCTAATGCTCTAGTTTTCACAGAACAGGAAATGGTAGGTCAACAGAAGTAGCTGAAGGTTTTACCTAAGTTTGCCACCAGGGGCACAATATTGGCAGAGTGATTTCTTTTGACAGCTTAATGGCTTTCTGTTCAAAAGTTAGCAATGAGGCAAACTACAGAATATCGCACAGATATAAAAAAAAACAAAACAAGAAAAAAAAGAGTATATACAAGCTTTACAATTTAAGTCGGTGGCGACACACTATGATCTGCGCTGCCAGTTTTTAGTAATCCCAGGTTTTATAGAAAGTTAACATAATTTTATTGATCACTACATGTAAGGTCAAATTTTTCAGTTAAAGCAGCAGGATTGCACATCCTATTGATTACTCCTGTACTTTCTACCGATGTAGAGGCAGATTTGATTTGCAGTGAGATCCACCAGTAAAACCAGAACTACAGTGAAGGCCTTTCCTTTTAAATAAAGATATGAGAGTTAAAATGAGGTTTTTCCACATCTTGTTATGTTTGGTGCTGAAAGATATAACCAAATCTTTAGGGGAGTCCCTGGGCAGAGAGATTTATGGGTTTTCCTTATTCTGGTACAAACCTCTATGAACTAACGTCAGATAATATGGAAGACAAGTGATAGATGGATGTGAGTTTAATTCGTTAATATGAAAACAAAGCTGTGTCACTGGAGCACAAAGATGTGTGGCACAAGCCCAAGATAAAAAAAACGGCAAAGACTGAATGGACAAGAAAAAAGTTCAAATGAAAATTTTTAATTATTTTACAAATTGAACTTTAGGAAGAAGATGGAACTTTTTAACTTTGAGAGGAAAAAAATGGTAGCCAAGCTAGCAAAATGCTGTTAAAAAGACCAAATCCAGAGATTTTATTACAAAATTAAAAATAAACTGCAACAATTGCATCACATAGTGTTTGCATTAAACACAATCGCTCAGAGGTTGCAGTGTTTCCATTAAACGCACTTAAAGATCACACGTGAATAAGTTTGTTCCCGCGATGAGACATGCTGCACCGTCGTCCTCCAACAACTTCCTGTTGTCTTCTTTTTTGTGGTTTGCACCAGCGGAAACTTCCAGTCGTTGATCATGTGAATCGTGTGACGCAAAAAAGTGTTTCCATTGAAGTTTTACAAACTAAACCGATTTCAATACATCCAAAAACAACGCCTCATCTTGGTGCCGAAATGTTTTTTTCAAAAATGAGTTTTTCCAAAATTGTCGTGTTTCCATTAAGCTAATGTGTTTTCGAAATGTCAAAATGCCAAATTTTCTGGTCAATGGAAACAGACGATGGTGGAACTTTTTGGGGTTTTTTTTTTAACTTTTTTTTTTTTTTAAGAATTGTTGTGCGACAAACTTTTAGGAATGAAAGTGGTCGTTCATAAAAACATTTATGCTGTTGGCTAGCTTTTTGTTGGCTAGCTTTTGGTTTGCTAGCGTAGCTCAAACAATCATAGAAACACACTTGAACACGTCTGTGATCACGTCAAATTTGAACTCCGAGTACTGGTGTGGGAAAAAGCTATTAAAGCTCCAGGTAACCATAGAAACCTAATAGATTCAATAAAAAACGCCTCATAGAAACAACAGAGAAGATGACTTTAGCTGTATCAAAATGCTCTTCTTTGCTGCAGCCTTTGTTTTTTTCCTGTTTTCCCATCATTTCCAGTCTTTCTCGCCCGTTTTATTCTTCATGCACCATCTTTATACCTCGGAGACCAGCCGATGCTCCAATGTTGTTCGATGTTCTCTGAGAGACAAAGTGAAACACAATCGACAGAAGTCAATACAACTTCTATCCGGCTTCCTGGAACTCGCCGTTCAAATATTGAGCACTACTTAAAACTTCAACTCCATTTTCTGCTTCTTCTCTGGCGATGCGGCCTGTGATAGACCCAAACCCAATAATTCATGTGCAGATATGAATGTTTCATTATGGCAGAGGAAATTAAACTGAATTAATGATAATCACACTCAGAGCACTGCTGCTATTTAAGGCCAGCATGGGAAAAAAAAGTGAAATCTTAAGGGAGAGTGATGTGGAGGACCAAAATGAACCTGCTAGTTCATCTGTTTAACGGCATAGAGATGAAGAATATGTTGGGCTAAATGAATTTACGGATATAGATTTCTGACGTTTTAGCTCTTTGGTTCTATTTTCTCTCTGGTTTAATGATTTAATGTGTTGTCCTCCTGTGTCTGGTTCTGTTAAGCTCACATTGATTTAGTTTTATTGCTTTTGATTCACACCCGCTCTTCTTTTGTGCTTCGTTCTGTTCCCTGGTTTGTTTCAGTCAGTCTTGCTTTCTGATCTCGCCTAGTTTCAGATTACATCACCGGCACCATGTCAGTCTCCATAAATACTCCTCGGTTTCTTTTATTCTCTGTCAGTCCCTCGTTGTTTTTCCTCATCTGTTGTGCTTTGATTTTGTTTGGCAAAGACGGTATTATTTTCAGTTTTGATGTTTGAATAAAGGTCTTTTCATCTCCACTCCCCTTTGTGGCCACCCAACACTCCAACTTTATCCCTGCCTGTGATTTCAGACCTCCACTGTAATCCGGACATTTAAGCTTAATGAGCAAACATAATGTTTTATAAATGGAGCTTCTTCTGTTATTTCTGACTCAAGAACATACAAAAATATTGTCTCAAAGACTTATTTGCGAATGTTTAAAATTTACAAACCATAACCAGATGTGACTACTAGCAGAAAACATAAAAATGACAGGAAGTGGCAGGAGGAAAACTGTGCGGCACGTTTTTAAATGACGTAAACTCATTCACGTGATTTTTGGTTACGTTTCTTATTTAATGGAAAGACTGAAATTGCTTTTTTTTTTTTTTTACATTGGCGGAACATCAACAAAGTTTTGCTCACATTTGGTAATATAAGGGTTGATACTTTTGCCTTGAAATGCTTGAAAATACAGAGACCATCATCAAACCTGTTTCGTTTTATTCGTGGTTCATAAGTAGAAATGTGAGTAAACCTATTTCCTTGGGTTTAACCAAATCCAAACATGGATGGTATCAACATGCTTCCCTGCTGATTCATAATGCCAGGCTGTTGTAGTTCTCCAGACAAAGATTTTCTCATATGCACCAACTAACCGGATGGTACATTCTAAGGAAGAACCTGTGCAGTCCAACCTTCTACTTCCTGTAGGATTTCAGTCTGTACTTGATGTTGAAGTGATGGCCTTCAACATCAAAGCTATTGAATGTTTTTGAAGTCCCGAAATGTTGGAGGTGACCATAGCAAACGAAAGAACACAAAGATTGTAAGTGCATACGCCTCTCCTGTATAGCAGTCAGTGAGCTCATTAAACTGTCTGTCAATGCAGCAGGAGTCTGTTCCCTTTGGTTGGGTACAATTCTGATTACAAGTCGACCATTTTTCAATGCATCAAGATTCTAAATCCAACAACTACCACAAAAAATCTCCCAAAGTGAGATTACCAGACAGTTTATGGTGAATGCTTTAAAGAGGAACAAGTGGCTTGATGAGCAGCAAGAACAGCTGGTTGTTTCTGCCTCATCTGTTCTGCAGAACGGCAACATCATCGAGCAAGTGATGTTGCCGTTCCTCTTTAACTACAAACAAGGCAAAGAAATTTGTACTTCCAAGACTTGGCAGCCGTCTACAGTTGAGATCCAAGGGTTTGGTGCTATGGAGTTCATGGGACACAGCAAGACCAAACAAAGTGATTGGATCACCAAGATCATGAAACTTTGTCTTTCTAGATGTGTGGCATCTACAGTGTTGGATACTTTGACAAACAGCAGTGAATAAGAGTCACAATGGGAAAATGCTCTGCTGCTTAGCCACTATTATTATTATTATTATTATCTCACTTCAGTGGGTTTACATTCACATCATAGCCTACTGAGTCATAATTGAATTGTGAAGTGTCTAAAAATGTCCACTTCTACCTGTTAAGCATTGCTCTTTACGGAGATGGTAAGCTACTTCAACACTGTTTCTAATAACCATGTTCTATCGAAATTACTTTTATGTTAATCAACAATTATCTGATTTATCTAGTCAGTTTCACTTTCCTTGAGCTCTCCCCTCTTTGAATCGCCCCCCCGCCCACCTTAAATCCATAAATCCATCTCCGTTTGCCTCGACCTTTTCCTGTCTGTTTCTACTCCGCCGCCCCTCAATGTGTCTGTTCCTGTCCTCCAAACTTTAACAACGGCGCTGTCCGTGTGGCTGCCTCTAATCTGTGTGTGTGTGTGTGTGCGCGTGTGTGTGTGCTCGTTCAGCATGCCGAGCTTGACAACGAGCTGTCCACCTACGATAGAGCCAGACTAGGTGTTGTTATAAAAACCCAGAAATTCACACATATTACAGACAGTGTGGAAATATGTAAAGAGCCAGTGCTAGTATTTCACAGCAAGGGGGATTAACTGCAGTCTGCACAATTAGCCACATGAAAAATCCTAGCAGAGCCTCTGATAGTCTTTAGGATTCTGGACAGCACATCAGAAAACTTTTAAGAGTTCTCATTGGAGAGGAATTACACAAAATCAACTTTTTGAGCTTTGTGTATTGTCATAACTTAATTAAACATTGATCTGCTGTGTTGCTTTAACTCAATCATGCATGTTTGAGAAATCCTTGAATCTACCATGGCAACCGTCAAGGGGTGCCATAGCGCCTACTAATGCACCACCTATTTACCTAAAGCTCCACCTTGGAGCTTCAGTCCCCAGCTAAGCTGTGGCCAAACGGAGCACCCCTCCCCCGCGCGCTCCGACGCTGCACCTCCAGACTAGCGGCAGCAATTGGCAAACACCTGGTGAAAACATCTCTGCTGAGCACACAAGGCTCCTGAGAACGGTTGTAAACAGTGTCAGTCAGAGACTGACACTGTCAGCATGATGACATGCTGAAAGGGAGAGTGTCCCTTTCAGCATGGCCTTCTTAAAGAGACGGAGGCCACTTTCAAGGGATCAAGCCAAATTTCTTCCAGGTTGGTTTTATTTCTACAGTTGTCATAGTGAAATGTTGGTTTTGAAGCCAAAACCCATAAAGATGGTGAGAACAAACAACACAGTAATGTCTACTGTATGACTGGATAAAGCTTTTAAGTCTCCTAGAAATTGGGGAGATTTGAATGGGAATAGTTATGTGACCTCATACGAGTTACTGATGGAGAAGAAAGACTGCAGATCCAGCCAGCTGCCACGGGCACCAATGGATTAACCAAGAAATGAGTTGGCTTCTCTGGTGACCATCGGAGCTGTGAGAACCATAAAACGTCTCGGTCACAACCAGGCCTTCAGACATGGTTCACACCGGTCAGCAGAAAATCCCACATTATGTTAACAACGCTTGCAAATCAGAATAGACACCATTTATTTTTGAAAAAAACAAAAAACAAAAAAAAAACTTGTTAATTCCTCTGGTTTGCTACATCTGTACCATACCAATGTCAACTATTGGTAGAGATTGATATACAATCTCTAAACATTGGGTAGCTACACTTATTTTAGCATAAAGTGATAAAGACTAGTTGTTAGTAAGCAACTTTTTTGGAGAAGATAATTTTATATAGACACCCATATGTGAACATTGTGATGGCAAGCCACACAGGGTGAGATCCACATTTCATTAATAGTTACTTTTCACTTTAGTTTGTTTTGTAAGTTTAAGTATATTTTTTTTCCACCTTTCAATGTTTATATGGAGTGCACACGTATTAACACTGCAAGGTCGAAATTTATTTATGTTGTATTAATATTGTTTTCTTTGTTTGAGTTACCTGGGTGTTTGGCTCCCCTTCCTGGTGGATAAAAGGCGTGGCAAAGGGCTGAGGTTCCTAAAGTACTGCTGATGGCCTCATTGGACTGAACCACCTGTGTCATGCTGGGGGGATGTTTTCGGGTTTATTTCATTGTTTGTGTTAATTGTTAGGTGGCAGCCATTTTGTTTTCCTCTATTGTGTCCATATGGTTTAGCTAAACCTGTATTTAAATCCCCTTCTGTGTCATTTCAGTTAGGTCAGTTTATTGTTTTGTCAGTTATGTCTTCATCTAGTAATTTATGTTGACCTCTTTTATTGGCATGCCTGTTTAATTGTTATGTTAACTTTTGTTCATATTTTTGGGTAAATAAAACCCACCCCTTTTTGAATTCAACTACCTGTGTTCTGCGTTTTGTACTGCCTGGTCCCTGACAATTGGTGTCAGAAGTGGGATATTTTTTTTGCAGTACTAGACACAGGTGTTGATTTTTGTTTTTGTTTTTCCTCAAGTTTTTTTTTTTTTTTTTTGTTTTTCCTCAAGTTTTTTTTTTTTTTTGGAATCTTGTGGCTCCCCCTACTTCTTCACATAGGAGGATGCATCGTGGTCTCAGGAGTGACAAGAAAAAGGGATCTATTCAGCCGCTCTGTGAAGAGGAGGAGGAGGAAGCTGTGGGGGTCACTGAAGGCATGGAGGAGCAACAAATGGAGCCAACTCTGTCTGATCTGATGGTTATGCTGCAAACTCATATGGGGCAACAGGATGTCCGAGATGCCAAACAGAGTGAGGTAAATGCACGACAAGAACAGCGATTTAAAGCCCTTCAACATCAGTTTAACCTTCTACAGTCAGAGATTGGACAACGATCTCAATTAGATCCTCCTGCAGCTGGGTCTGATAATCAGCCTTCTACCTCTGCTCAGCAGGCTGAGGCAATATCAGCTAGTCCCAGTCCAACAGCTCTCAGTCCAACAGCCTCATCTGCTATTCGGTTCTCTCCACAAATGGAGGGTAGACTGGAGAAATTAACTGAAGATGATGATATTGAACATTTTTTGGTTACATTTGAACGTATGGCTGCAGCTTATCGGTGGCAGAAAGCAGATTGGGTTTTTCGTTTGATACCCCTGCTCACTGGCAGAGCCAGAGGTGCCTACGTACATATGAACATTGATGACTCATTAGATTATGATAAAGTCAAATCTGCCATCCTGTTAAAGTATGATATTAACCCTGAATCCTATAGACAAAAATTTAGGTCTCTGGAGGTCAAACCAGATGAAAGTCCTCGTGAGTTATATGCGAGGCTGAAGGAACTCTATGGGAAATGGATTCAGCCGAGGGGTAAAACCGTTCATGATATTAGTGAAATTATAATCCTAGAGCAGTTTCTAAGGATGTTGTCTCCTGAGCTCCAGGTCTGGATCCGAGAACATAATCCTGAATCAGCGAGGAGAGCTGCTGAACTGGCGGATGTCTTTGTGGCTGCCAGAAAGAAGGGACAAGTCTGGAGTCATAATATGTGGAAATCATCAAGAGACGTCCGGAGGACTCCTCAACCCCATTTGGAGGCGGCAAATATAACTGCTAGTAAGCCTCCGCAGCTGCAGGATCATCCTTCCACTAACATGTCAAAGGTCTCGGGTAAGAGGATTGTCTGTTACCTATGTGGATTAGAAGGCCATACGAAACCTAGATGTCCAAGAAAGTCAACTAAAATGGTCCAAATGTGTTCTGGCCCTCGGGCTAAAGTTAATACAGACCTGCAGGGAGACAAGACAATCAAAATGAGCCGAGTTGAAGTGGATGGGATTGAACTCATGGCCCTTCTGGATTCAGGGAGTTCCCGGTCGCTCGTTCATGCAGATTTTGTTCCGTTTAATGTTCGGACATATGACACAATCTCAATCTGTTGTGTCCATGGAGATGAGAAAAGTTACCCGACAGCTGACATGCACATTAAGGTTAAGGACCAAATGTATCTAATGAATGTGGGTGTGGTTAGCGGCTTGCCTTATTCTGTTGTGCTCGGGCGTGACTTTCCTGTGCTGTTTGCTCTGTTGGAGGCTGATCAGATTCAGGAGAGTAACCTAGCTGTTACCAGAGCCCAGGTTAAGCGAGCTGACACCCACTCAGACATGCTGAGTGCCCTTCCCTTTTTCAATGAAGAGTTGGAAACTGCTGCAGTAAAACCACGGAAGACCCGCAGACAAAAGAGGCGGGAGAGACTTCAATTTTCATCGGTGGATGCACCAATGGATACTGAGCCAGCATTACCACCATTTGGGTTTGATATCCCAAGTGATATTGGGGAACTCCAAAAAGCTGATCAGTCTTTGTCACCTCTTTTTCAGATGGCAAAGTTAAAGAAACCTGGAGTGGAGCTGGACCTTAAGGGTGAGGAGTACATCTTGCAAAATGACATTCTCTATCATCAGCAGGGGTCTCTGTTGCAGCTAGTGGTTCCCCAACAGGTGAGAAGTGCCATCATCACCTTGGGGCATTCGATTCCCTGGGCTGGCCACCTGGGTAAGCACAAAACCACAGCTCGCATAAAACAACAATTTTACTGGCCTGGTCTAAGCAAAGATGTAGCTCAGTTTTGCAAGAGTTGTCCAGAGTGTCAGATGACCTCCGCTAAAATTCCTCCCAAAGCTCCACTCCAGCCCCTCCCAGTCATCGGTGTCCCTTTTGAGCGTCTGGGAATGGACATTGTGGGGCCTGTGGAGAGGAGTACAGCAGGTAATCGTTACATGCTTGTTGTAACAGATTATGCAACAAAATACCCTGAAGTGTTTCCTTTAAAATCTATAAAGGCCAGACCCATTGCATCTTGCCTGGTGCAGTTATTTGCAAGGGTTGGGTTTCCTCGGGAAATATTAACAGATCAAGGAACAAATTTTATGTCTACTCTGTTGAAACAAGTATATCAACTGTTGAGTATCCGAAGCCTGAGGACTTCCCCATACCATCCTCAAACTGATGGGCTAACAGAGCGCTTTAATCAGACCCTGAAGCACATGCTCAGAAAGTTTGTCAATGACCGGGGTACAGATTGGGATCAGTGGCTGCCGTATCTTCTTTTTGCCTATAGGGAAGTGCCCCAAGCCTCCACTGGTTTCTCTCCCTTTGAGTTATTGTATGGCTATGATGTTCGTGGTCCTCTCTCTCTGCTAAGAGAGATCTGGGAGGGGGAGAAGACTAGGGCAGGACCCAATAACATTCTGTCTTATGTTATTCAGATGAGAGAGCGCTTGGAAAAAATGAGCGAGCTGGCCCAATCACACATGTCGAAGGCTCAACAGCAGCAGAAGACATGGTATGATAAAGTTGCTCGGCACCGCTCATTTGATCCAGGACAGAAAGTACTGGTACTACTTCCCAGTGATAACAGCAAACTGTTGGCTAAGTGGCAGGGGCCGTATGAAGTTGTGAGGAAGATTGGGCCAGCCACATATGAAATATCCACCCCAGGACAGTTGCGGCCTAGCAGGGTTTTGCATATAAATCTGCTAAAAGAGTGGGTGCAGCGGGTTGAACACAAGGCAGATGCACTGCTTATACGGAGGGTGGCGGAAGAGGATGAAGTGGAGGAGCAATATTTGCCACCTTCTGCCTCTCTAGATTTGGATCTTGGCCATCTACCCCAGGACAAGCAGCAACAGGTGAGAGAACTCTGTAACTCTGCAGTGTTTCAACAGAACCCAGGAAGAACAAGTGTGGTGGAACATGACATTGTAGTACGGCAAGGTGCTACTGCAAGGCGATTAAGCTATAGAATCCCAGAACGCCTGTTGTCTTCATTAAAAACTGAAGTTGACATGATGCTACGATTAAAGATCATTGAAACATCTAAAAGTGAATGGTGTAATCCGGTGGTGTTGGTGCCTAAGAAGGATGGAAGCATTAGGTTCTGTATTGATTTCAGATACCTAAATTCTATATCTTTGTTTGACTCCTATCCAACACCCAGAATTGATGATCTGCTCGAACGTCTGGGAAAAGCAAGCTACTTGACTACGGTGGATCTGTGTAAGGGCTACTGGCAGGTCCCACTCACTAAACGCTCCAAAGAGTACACTGCCTTCAGGACTCCATGGGGCCTGTTTCACTTTACAGTCTTACCATTTGGGTTACATGGAGCTCCAGCCACTTTCCAACGGCTAATGGATCAAGTGTTGCATAACTGCTCTGATTTTGCTGCTGCTTACTTGGATGATATTGTCATTCACAGTGCTACCTGGGAGGAACATCTGGAACATCTACACCTTGTCCTGGGTTCTCTTCAATCAGCAGGATTGACTGTGAATGCATCAAAATGCACCATAGCTGCTGCTGAGACAGAATACCTTGGGCATGTCATTGGAAAAGGGGTTATCAGGCCACAAATTAATAAAGTGAAGGCACTGGAATTATGCCCACTGCCCCAAACAAGGAAGCAACTAAGATCTTTCTTGGGCATGGCTGGGTTTTACCGTCGTTTTATTCCCCAGTTTTCCAGCAGGGCAGCTCTGCTCACAGACATGACGGGAACCCGCTCTCCCAATAATATGCAGTGGACCGAGGAGGCAGTGGCGGCATTTTATGACATCCAGCAGTCGTTGAGTAAGCAACCTGTATTGTACAGTCCTAACTTTGAAGAAGAGTTTATATTACAGACTGATGCTTCAGATAAGGGTCTGGGAGCTGTTCTCCTTCAGGAAACAACGGGAGGCCGTCGTCCAGTGGCATACATCAGCCGTAAATTGTTTCCACGGGAAGTTCGCTATTCCACAGTGGAAAAGGAGATGTTGGCCATTAAGTGGGCTCTAGACTCCTTCCGTTACTACCTGTTGGGAAGAGACTTCACACTGGAGACGGATCATAAAGCACTGCAGTGGCTTAAAAAGATGAAGGATACGAATGGGCGAATTACCCGTTGGTACTTGGCCCTACAACCGTTCCAGTTCACTGTACGCCACATACCAGGAAAGGAGAACATCACGGCTGACTATCTCTCTCGCTGCATCAGCGAGAGTCCTGAAGAGGGGGGGTGTGTGATGGCAAGCCACACAGGGTGAGATCCACATTTCATTAATAGTTACTTTTCACTTTAGTTTGTTTTGTAAGTTTAAGTATTTATATTTTTTTTCCACCTTCCAATGTTTATATGGAGTGCACACATATTAACAATGCAAGGTCGAAATTCAATTATGTTGTTTTCTTTGTTTGAGTTACCTGGGTGTTTGGCTCCCCTTCCTGGTGGATAAAAGGCGTGGCAAAGTGCTGAGGTTCCTAAAGTACTGCTGATGGCCTCATTGGACTGAACCACCTGTGTCATGCTGGGGGGTGTTTTTTGGGTTTATTTCATTGTTTGTGTTAGTTGTCAGGTGGCAGCCATTTTGTTTTCCCCTATTGTGTCCATATGGTTTAGCTAAACCTGTATTTAAATCCCCTTCTGTGTCATTTCAGTTAGGTCAGTTTGTTGTTTTGTCAGTTATGTCTTGAGTCTAGTAATTTATGTTGACCTCTTTTATTGGCATGCCTGTTTAATTGTTATGTTAACCTTTGTTCATATTTTTGGGTAAATAAAAACCCACCTTTTTTTAATTCAACACCTGTGTTCTGCATATTGTACTGCCTGGTCCCT
>NW_015112770.1:21168-32488 GCF_001443285.1 Poecilia latipinna | reverse complement strand
TGTATTTAAATCCCCTTCTGTGTCATTTCAGTTAGGTCAGTTTATTGTTTTGTCAGTTATGTCTTCGTCTAGTAATTTATGTTGACCTCTTTTATTGGCATGCCTGTTTAATTGTTATGTTAACTTTTGTTCATATTTTTGGGTAAATAAAACCCACCCCTTTTTGAATTCAACTACCTGTGTTCTGCGTTTTGTACTGCCTGGTCCCTGACAACTGATGCACACGATCAGTAAATGCATGCATTTACTCCTCTAAAAAGATGCAAGCTTTTTCCTGTACCACTGCTTGAAGAAAGTGTCTTCTAAAAACTGGGAGCAGGTTTGGGAGTTGATTTTGAGTCCATCTTCAACCCAAAATGGTCCAATTAGCTCATCTTTAATAATACCAGCCCATACCAGTACCTGTCTCCACCTTCCTGACATCTGACGTGATGTGGAGCTCTGTACCCATAACTGATCCAGCCACGGGCCCATCCATCTGGTCCATCAAGAATCTCTCTCATCTCATCAGTCCATAAAACTTTTGAAAAATCTATCTTCAGATCTGTCTTGGCGTTTCAACTTATATGTCTTGTTCAGTGGTGGTCCGGTTTCAGCCTTCCTTACTTTGGCCATGTCTCTGAGCACTGAACATCTTGTATTTCTGGGAACTCCAGCTAGGTTGCAGTTCTGGAATATGACAGGCCAGGAAGATAATGGGTTCATGGCAGCTTTATGTTTGATTCTTCTAAGATCTTTTGCAGTTAATTTATGTATTTTTTTTCTCAACTTGTTTCCTGCAACCCTGTTGACTATTTGCAGCAAAATGTTTGATGGTTCTGTGATCACGCCCAAATATCTTAGCAATATCAAGAGTGCCGTTTCCCTCTGAAAGATTTTTTTTTTTACAATTTTGGACTTTTCAGAGTTACTTAAATCTCTTCTTTGGCCCATTTTGCCTAAGGTAAAAAAGCTGCCTAATAATTATGTATACCTTTATTTAGAGTGTTGATCTCCTTAGGCCCCACCCTCCCTCAATAAAAAAATACATATCAGCTGATATGTTTATATTCAATAAGCATTCAAGTTTATACAGCTTGGAGTTGGAAAATATACATAAAAATGATATGGTCAAAACTAAAACTTGCCAAATAATTTTGAACACAGTGCATTCAGAAATTTGCTAAAAAAATCATAATGTTTCAAAATATTCTCAAATTTTTTAAACATTTTGAGATGTTTCAAAACATCTCAAAATGGGCAATCACATCCCGTAATTGCCTAAATTTCACAATACGACAGTCTAAACTTATTTCTAAATAAAATAAAAACTGCCCATGTTGCTTATAATATAGAGTAATTAACCCAGGGGGACGCTTAAATCTGAATATTTCTTGTGCTATGTAGGTAGGATGGATTTAAATAGCATTCCAAATTTCAAGATGTTCCACCAAACAGAGTCGGAGCTGCTACTGCTACTGTTAGTTGCAAGTTTTATGAATAGCAACGGCATGCTTTTATATAGAACTGCAAATTTGGGTCAGCAATTTTAGGGTGTATGCAAGGGAAATATCCTGACTGTCTTAGCCCTCTAAGTTCAATAAGTGACATTTTGTAAATGTTTCCAAAGACCTAATTTTTTGCGCATATGCCATGCCCACTTTGACCAATCATTACCATATTGATAGTTCAAGGGTTGCTTCCTGAAGATATCCATATCCTGAAGATATCCACAAAAATTCAGTACATTTTGGAAGTAAAAATGTTACCAACTTATAGCACCCCATAGTGTTTGATCAGGCTGAAAATGAATAAAAACTCTTTATTTGACCTTTGGCATCATTGTTATGAAAACTATTTTTAATATTTTTGAACTGTGAGAACTGGTTCCAATCGGGCCGCCTAGATGGGGCTGGTTTTAAGTTAGCTGTTGATTGGTGCACTGGCTGTAGAGGCGGGATAGAGACAAGCCGTCTTCCAGATCTCTGGGTCAGAGGAGCACTCGACTTTCTCAATGTGCCATTTTAACATGTGATGTCAAAAACAATCCTGTCATCACACATCAAGCAGATAGATAAATATACATGTGACTTTTTCACATGTATATTTACATGTGAAAAAGTCACATGTAAATATACATGTCACATGTGACACTGACTTACACAGTGTAAGTCAGTGTAAGACATACACTGACTGTGGTCCCACTAACTGCATATAAACAATAACATTAAATGATTGCACCTAGATTATGAGCTATTCATCTACAGTAGACTGAATGTATATAATGTCCCAACTTCCTGATCTGCATCAATTGTACATAAATATCTCAGGGTTTTGAAGTTGATCTGTAGGATGAATTTGTGCTCTGTGCTACATTAGGATTGCAAGCACCACTTCAGCCAAAGATTTTAATGGTAAATATAAATAACATTTCTCTAATTAAAGCTATCAGAATTCAAAGAGTTCAAGTATGTGTTTAAAATGTGAGGTAGAATATAAGCCACGCAGACTTCACAATCATATTGAATCATTTCCTGTAGGGAGCACAAGCGGTTCAAGGATGGAAACATAGTAAAATTTGTAGAGCTTTTTCCCACTCCATCTAACTCAGACGGAACAGAGACTGGGGGATGAGGTGATGAGAAATACTATGTCCTACAGGTGACACTTCGACATCAATGAAAATCTGAAAACAATTAAACCTCGTAAGTGTAATACTGTGTACCATCGGTTAACTTTAACTGTTTTGTGAATGCAAAGACATCCAGAATAAGGAGGAATAATTACCCTCTTTCAGTCGCCCGTCAGCTGCAGCAGCTCCATGAGGAAAAATTGTTTTGACAAAAATGCCCATCTGGCCACGTGCTGAGTCCTGCCCACCAACGATACTGAACCCAAGGCCCTGGGCATGGAACATCACAGTAAATGAACCGTCAGATAAGGCTTCTGCATGTTGGTGTTCCTCAATATGCCCAATTTGGGTTGTCTTTGCCCTTTTATCGCAGCCTGTGGGGTTTTCCCTGACTGGGAACGCGAATACAACCTGTTGAATGTGACAGGTAGCCAATCAGAAAGCGCGGTGACGTAAGAAGAGAGGGGAATCCCAAACAGCTGACATATCGCGCAACTGAGAGTCCGGTGGATATCAGAGATGATGGAAATGTTTATTATTACATGTAAAGGTCATTATTATATATGTTTATTATGTTTATTCAGTTAAAAATGTTAACTATGAAAAAACCTAGTTGCCTCCAAATCATAGTGCAGCAGATAGAGCGGCTGCTCCCGCTGTCTTTTATCCACCGCCTTTTCTTTATGTTACGTCTTTTATCTTTTAAAATGACTCCACAAACTGTCACTATTGCTTCTACATCGTCATCCGTGTTTGGTTATTCTAAATTCCCGTATGCTATGTTGGGGGTTTTACTGGATTATCCTCTGGAATCGGGATGTTCGTGACTGGAATCGGTTCGTGTGGTGTGTTGCTCCTGCCGTGTGGCTGAACACGAACCGATTGAACCTGTTGTACTTTTATCAGCTCTGTGGTCACAGAAGTTTGGAGAATCGGCCAACAGTCCTTAAATCTTGCCGTCTAAACCAGACTTAAGACTCACAAGCTCTACTCATCTCCTCTCGACCACTGCCCAAACGCTCTCTGACTGGTCGCTATGGTAATGTTTACATATCCCTTCAAAATAAGATACAGATGCGCCACAAAAACGAGCATTTTACTTTCATGAACATTTTAACTCACGATAACGACTAACGGAGCCTGAGCTTGTTTCTCTGCAACGAGACGGTCTCATCTGGGAGTGATGAGAGACAATAACACCCGAGGTGTTGCTTATATCCACTGCCTGCTGGGTCTCTACGTGGCGAAGCAGTTTGAAGCTTCATTGCCTCATTAGCGAGCCGATCGCCGCATGTTACACAGAGCGGCTTGTAATGTGGGACTCACCTACCGGTCCGGGATAAATCCATCCTCCTGTCTCTTCTCTGGTCCTTTTCCCTTTGCAAAGAAACTTTCCAAAGACATCTGATCTGTTTCTTACTCATTTTGCTCCTTGTGGGCTCAGTGTTGGCGCGCAAGTAACCCAGAGAATCCGGTAAAAGGATTTTCAAATAAAAGATCCTCCAGACTCAAATAATACATAAAATGGAAATATTTAATGATTTCTTGCGCGGCCCGGTACCAATTGGTCCACGGACCGGTACCAGTCCACGGGCCGGGAGTTGGGGACCACTGCCTTAGAGCTTGTGTCAAACTCAAGCCACATGCAGTGTGTAAAATAGCCAACCACAGCTATTTCTGTGGCCTTCTAGAGGACCCCAGAAATAGAGCTCCAAGATAACAGTTCTGTAAAAAATATTTTATCAATTATTTTTATTATATTTTATTTGCATGGGGCCAAATAACAAATTTGTAAAGATGTGAAATATTATCTAATCTTATGAGGTTCAAACTGAATGTAGATATTCAGTTTTTTTAATATTTTAACAGTTTAATAGATAATTTTATTCATACTATAACCGGACTTTGAGGACATTTATGATCTTAATGTGACTTAGAGCCACATCAAGACAGGTGACTGCATAATTCATTCATGAAACGATTTTGCAGTTGCAGATGTTCAATATGACTCCATTTATAAAAAAAAAAAACCTCACACAATATTAAAAAGACTCCACTGTAGAGCCTCCCTACAGACAACCTCTGGGCTTTAGATATGCATATGTGTCAAAGGAGAGCACTCACCTTCCCCTGGCCTTTCATCAGCACTATGCTGGAGATAATAGACGGCTGTGCCAGTTGCCATGGAGACTCTACTTGAACAGTGCTCATGGAGCGGGCTGATTTCTTAATTATCTGATGTTCCTAGAATGGAGATAAACATACAAAATCAACAACTTTCAGATAAATTAATACAGTAACAGCCCCTTTCTTCTCTCTGACTGTTTTATTGGGAGTTTCTCTTCTACGTGACATACTTCTCTCTCCCATTTTTCTCTTTATCATTAGATGGGGATGCAATACCTATTTATTTAACACCTAAACTTCACAAGGTTAACACTTAAACTTCATGTTGTTAATCTGGTTTTATTTTTTTTTAAAGATAATACAATGTCAGGACCAAATGATGAGTAAATCTGTTAGACACAGATTTTTAACACAATTTTTAAATACTTTTAAAGTGTTTTTTGTCAGCTGATTTAAAGTGGCACTTGCACTTTCTGTGACAGATAAGAAGGGCTTCCCTTCTTCGTCCCATCCTCTCCACCTTCTACAGAGGAACCATTGAGAGCCTGCTGACCAGCTGTATCTCCATTTGGTCTGCAACCTCCAGGAGTTCAGACTGGAAGTCTCTGCTAAGAGTGGTGAAGACAGCGAAGAGGATCATTGGGACTCCACTTCCCCCTCTCAGAACATTGCACACAGACACTGCTTGGCCAGAGCAAACCAGATCCTCTCTGACTCCAACCATCCTCTCCATGTTCTGTTCATCCGGTTCCTCACAGCATTCGTTGTAAAATAGCCAGGCTGTCTGAAAAATTATTATTTGTATAATTATATATTTCTAGGCACATTTGTGCCTAGAAATACTTGTGAAATAGGGGGCAGTTCTCTGTGTGCGTGTGTGTGCATGTGTGCGTGCGTGCGTGTGTGTGTGTGTGTGTGTGTGTGTGCGTGTGCATTTGTAATACCTTGTGGGGACCGGAGCCTGGTCCCCATAAGGGGAAACCCTGTTTTTGGGTCAGGGGTCAGAGTTAGGACTAAGGTATGAATTGAGTTTTGGTTAGGGTTAGGTATGTGATGGTTAGGGTTATGAAAAGGGTAAAGGTAAGGTTTAGGCTGTAAAAATGAATGGAAGTCAATGGAAAGTCCCCACAAAGATAGCAACACAAACATGTGTATGTGTGTGTGTGTGTGTGGGTGTGCACGCGCTAACCAAGCGGTCATCGCCAGTTTGACTGCTGAGTCTTTGTGCAAAGACACTGAAATAAGTCTAAGTCTTAATAATCTAATGGAATATTATGAGTTATCTCCATAGTTATGCTGCCCCTGGCAGCACTTGCTGGAGGTCATGCTAATAACTTTTTCCATTCTCTATTTTATCAGACTACTTTCCATTCGTGCATTGTGTGCAGTTATTGCTGCCATTAACTTAATGTTAATGGCACCTGTTTTTTTCTCCATATGTATATTATTTTATTTCTTTCTGCCTTCACATTGTCTATTTTCTGGATGAAGCAACTGAAGGAGTTGCTTCTGTGACCTCTGTGCCCTTTCTCCACTAAGTCTATCTCTAGCTGGTTAATGTCTGATTCGGCTCTTCCCAAGTTGTGTGTACTGTGTTTCCCACTTTGCACTATGTGGAAGAGGAACTGGCAGCAAGACTCTGAAGACCATTGCTCTTATCCACAAGTTTCATAATGCAGAAAGTGTGAAACTGAAATAGAATATAACAAAAATACAAGATGCACTATTGTAATCTTCCACTGTGTCTCAGTGATATGCGGTGAGGTTCATACCTGGTGAGGCACTGACTTAATCATAATCAGATTTATAAATATATTACATATATGCATGTAATTGTTTATATATGGAAATTTCACACANGAGACGGTCTCATCTGGGAGTGATGAGAGACAATAACACCCGAGGTGTTGCTTATATCCACTGCCTGCTGGGTCTCTACGTGGCGAAGCAGTTTGAAGCTTCATTGCCTCATTAGCAGCCGGTCGCCGCATGTTACACAGAGCGGCTTAATGTGGGACTCACCTACCGGTCCGGGATAAATCCATCCTCCTGTCTCTTCTTTGAGCCTTTTCCCCTTTGCAAAGAAACTTTCCAAAGACATCTGATCTGTTTCTTACTCATTTTGCTCCTTGTGGGCTCAGTGTTGGCGCGCAAGTAACCCAGAGAATCCGGTAAAAGGATTTTCAAATAAAAGATCCTCCAGACTCAAATAATACATAAAATGGAAATATTTAATGATTTCTTGCGCGGCCCGGTACCAATTGGTCCACGGACCGGTACCAGTCCACGGGCCGGGAGTTGGGGACCACTGCCTTAGAGCTTGTGTCAAACTCAAGCCACATGCAGTGTGTAAAATAGCCAACCACAGCTATTTCTGTGGCCTTCTAGAGGACCCCAGAAATAGAGCTCCAAGATAACAGTTCTGTAAAAAATATTTTATCAATTATTTTTATTATATTTTATTTGCATGGGGCCAAATAACAAATTTGTAAAGATGTGAAATATTATCTAATCTTATGAGGTTCAAACTGAATGTAGATATTCAGTTTTTTTAATATTTTAACAGTTTAATAGATAATTTTATTCATACTATAACCGGACTTTGAGGACATTTATGATCTTAATGTGACTTAGAGCCACATCAAGACAGGTGACTGCATAATTCATTCATGAAACGATTTTGCAGTTGCAGATGTTCAATATGACTCCATTTATAAAAAAAAAAAACCTCACACAATATTAAAAAGACTCCACTGTAGAGCCTCCCTACAGACAACCTCTGGGCTTTAGATATGCATATGTGTCAAAGGAGAGCACTCACCTTCCCCTGGCCTTTCATCAGCACTATGCTGGAGATAATAGACGGCTGTGCCAGTTGCCATGGAGACTCTACTTGAACAGTGCTCATGGAGCGGGCTGATTTCTTAATTATCTGATGTTCCTAGAATGGAGATAAACATACAAAATCAACAACTTTCAGATAAATTAATACAGTAACAGCCCCTTTCTTCTCTCTGACTGTTTTATTGGGAGTTTCTCTTCTACGTGACATACTTCTCTCTCCCATTTTTCTCTTTATCATTAGATGGGGATGCAATACCTATTTATTTAACACCTAAACTTCACAAGGTTAACACTTAAACTTCATGTTGTTAATCTGGTTTTATTTTTTTTTAAAGATAATACAATGTCAGGACCAAATGATGAGTAAATCTGTTAGACACAGATTTTTAACACAATTTTTAAATACTTTTAAAGTGTTTTTTGTCAGCTGATTTAAAGTGGCACTTGCACTTTCTGTGACAGATAAGAAGGGCTTCCCTTCTTCGTCCCATCCTCTCCACCTTCTACAGAGGAACCATTGAGAGCCTGCTGACCAGCTGTATCTCCATTTGGTCTGCAACCTCCAGGAGTTCAGACTGGAAGTCTCTGCTAAGAGTGGTGAAGACAGCGAAGAGGATCATTGGGACTCCACTTCCCCCTCTCAGAACATTGCACACAGACACTGCTTGGCCAGAGCAAACCAGATCCTCTCTGACTCCAACCATCCTCTCCATGTTCTGTTCATCCGGTTCCTCACAGCATTCGTTGTAAAATAGCCAGGCTGTCTGAAAAATTATTATTTGTATAATTATATATTTCTAGGCACATTTGTGCCTAGAAATACTTGTGAAATAGGGGGCAGTTCTCTGTGTGCGTGTGTGTGCATGTGTGCGTGCGTGCGTGTGTGTGTGTGTGTGTGTGTGTGTGCGTGTGCATTTGTAATACCTTGTGGGGACCGGAGCCTGGTCCCCATAAGGGGAAACCCTGTTTTTGGGTCAGGGGTCAGAGTTAGGACTAAGGTATGAATTGAGTTTTGGTTAGGGTTAGGTATGTGATGGTTAGGGTTATGAAAAGGGTAAAGGTAAGGTTTAGGCTGTAAAAATGAATGGAAGTCAATGGAAAGTCCCCACAAAGATAGCAACACAAACATGTGTATGTGTGTGTGTGTGTGTGGGTGTGCACGCGCTAACCAAGCGGTCATCGCCAGTTTGACTGCTGAGTCTTTGTGCAAAGACACTGAAATAAGTCTAAGTCTTAATAATCTAATGGAATATTATGAGTTATCTCCATAGTTATGCTGCCCCTGGCAGCACTTGCTGGAGGTCATGCTAATAACTTTTTCCATTCTCTATTTTATCAGACTACTTTCCATTCGTGCATTGTGTGCAGTTATTGCTGCCATTAACTTAATGTTAATGGCACCTGTTTTTTTCTCCATATGTATATTATTTTATTTCTTTCTGCCTTCACATTGTCTATTTTCTGGATGAAGCAACTGAAGGAGTTGCTTCTGTGACCTCTGTGCCCTTTCTCCACTAAGTCTATCTCTAGCTGGTTAATGTCTGATTCGGCTCTTCCCAAGTTGTGTGTACTGTGTTTCCCACTTTGCACTATGTGGAAGAGGAACTGGCAGCAAGACTCTGAAGACCATTGCTCTTATCCACAAGTTTCATAATGCAGAAAGTGTGAAACTGAAATAGAATATAACAAAAATACAAGATGCACTATTGTAATCTTCCACTGTGTCTCAGTGATATGCGGTGAGGTTCATACCTGGTGAGGCACTGACTTAATCATAATCAGATTTATAAATATATTACATATATGCATGTAATTGTTTATATATGGAAATTTCACACATGCGGACAACCTTGGAGGGCAAAAAGACGATTCCTTTACATGTCATCCATGGCCGTGGTAGAATAATTTTGTTAATACCTTCATTTCCAAGTTTCATTGAATTATTATTTTAGTACTGTGATCCACAGCAAAGGGAAAACCCGAAGTAAACTCAAAACCACTTCTTTCTCGCTCTGTATTGGCCAAGCTACACACACAGACTCTTTGCCATAGCAACTGACAACGCCACTGTTTCAGGATTCAACACCAACGAAAAAAACAAACAAACAAACACTCAAATGTTTCCCACATAAGGAACAAAACATTCAATCTGTTGTAGTAGAATGGATTAAGGCCTAATATTTATTTATTTATTTAGCAATTATTAATAAATGATTGCTGTGGTTGATAATAGCTACTGCTGAGCTATCAGCTAATCTAACACAGCAGTTTGTGGGTTAAGTTTCTTTTCAGCATTCTTTACACACACAAACCAGCCCACAAAATGCAAATTTCATTAAAAAAACTAAACAAAAAATGTCGTTGCCATCTTACCTTTACTTATAAATGTATGCGCAGCTCATTCTGCAGAAAAATATCAGTTCATCCCAAGCCAAGTCTATTCTTGACACAAGTTGAGAAAAGGAGGCAAGGAAAGCAGAAAAGGCAGTTTCTAGCTGGACATCCACAAAGCCTGTCTTTTCTTGTATACCACTTAGTTTGAAAACAGCGGGTACCCTTCTATCTCATAGTTTGAAGCAAACCTTTCAGCTCTGGCGTTGGTCTTCCTTTAGTATTATTTCGTGCTTCGATTGAAAATCCATTTTAGAAAATTGTGGAAATGTAGTCATCCATGTTGACGTTTGAAGAGAGGAGAAAACAATATTGCTGCACTTGACTTATTTACTGTATGGCTAGCTAGCTCGCTGTCACTGTCACTTACTCTGCAGAGGTGGAGCCACAAAACCAATGTCTGGGATCATGAGCGCCCCCTCATGGCCCCATGGCAAGAAAACTGCCTTCCTCACCTCCAATCTGTTCTCTGCCTTTTATTATCGCTCCTCAGTGCATGAAACACGTTACACACACAATTGATGACAAAAAACACTATACATAAGCTAAATTATGGAAAATCAGTTCATATATTAAATGTTTTTTAACCATTTTATTGGCAACGTACAGACAGGAGGAACATGCTCTCATTGAATGAGAGACCCCACTCACCCAGCACACACTACCGCAGCTTGCAGTGTCGCACAAGCAGTCTGGGAAACAGCTTCTTTCCACAACCCATTAGACTCATCAACACATAGAAGAAAACTAAATTAACATTTCAAGGACACTAGAAAACATTTCATAAACATTTCTTTCACCACACTACTTGCACTTTACTTTTTCCACCTTGCATACAGCATCTACATATCTACATTACCTCCCATTACCTGTATGTTCACTGATTGTACTTCTGCTGTTATGTGTGTGTGTGTGTGTGTGTGTGTGTGTGTGTGTGTGTATGCTTGTGTATTGCCTTATTGTCTTCTTATTGCACAGTGTATTGCTGTGGGTGTGTGCGTGCGGGCGTGTGTGCGTGCACGGGGGAGTTATGTGGGGGTTACTGTCAATGTCTTATTTATATGTTTATATGTTTAGTTTAACTGCACATTGGAGTCTGGTGAAACACAATTTCAAACTCCTGTGTTACATAGATTTTTGACAATAAAACACACTTGACTTGATTTGACTTGACTTGAATGGCTGCACAGTGGCACAGTTTGTAGCACTGTTGCCTTGCAGCAAGAAGGTTCTGGGTTCAATTCCCAGCCTGGGGTCTTTGCATGGAGTTTGTATGTTCTCCCTGTGCATGCGTGGGTTCTCTCTGGGCACTCTGGCTTCCTCTCACAGTCCAAAAACATGACTGTC
>NW_015112770.1:14353-15858 GCF_001443285.1 Poecilia latipinna | reverse complement strand
GTGTTAATTGATTTGCTAAAGGAAATCATGTATCTGAAAATAAATTAAAACATATTATGTGGGCAAAAAATTCTGTAAACCACATATGTGCTACCTCAATCAAAATTGCTGACATTTGACATGCAAAAAAATCTTTCAGATTACATAAACAATACCTTACCAGGTACTTCTCTCACTTCAGGATGACACAGGGACACCTATAAGACCAATTTTAACTGAGGTTGCACATATGTGCTTTACAGTATTTTTTGCCCACACAATACTTTTTTTTTGATACATAATGTCGTTTTGCAAATTAAAACCCTCTATGGCAGGGGTGCCCAAACTTTTTGACAGCAAGATCTACTTTTTTCTCTCACCAGCCGCCTGAGATCTACCTCATGACACAAAGACATAAACATTGCAAATTAAACTCTATTGACTTATTTTAAATGCAAATATACATCAGTTATAGCAGAAATAATAAAGTGACAGAAAACCTAATGCAGTTCCTTCCTCAGTGACATTCTGACACTGGGAGCAGGTTACTGGTTTCTCAGTCAGAAGCTGGTTGCAAACCTGAGGCCAGCAGGTGTCAGTCAGTCATGGTAGATCTGAAATTTGGTTTGATGACTGAAATATGAGAAACTAACCAAAGAGCCCAGAAAAGCTAAAAGCAAATCTTCTGAAGTCGGGATATAATTAATTTAATTTCACATAATTATCACTGTAGAATTAGTTAAAACTTAATGAAATATATTTGTCCTATTTGATGTTTGTTGTGACGTATACTCACAAACGAACGAGGTAATTAGTCTAAGTTTGTCGTTTATTAACTACAGCCGGGTGTAAGGAGCCACAGCAAAGATAAACAAAGGTAAAACAACCCGAACAGGTGATCAACTCTAAACCACTCCTACCTTTTTACTTTCTGTCTCTTTGTCGTTTAAGCCACCCGTTGCTGTGGCAACCGCCTGCACCCACAAGCCGAGCAGAGATTATGTTAAAAACACAACATTCAGTCTGTTACGATATCAGGTTTCNCTTTCTGTCTCTTTGTCGTTTAAGCCACCCGTTGACATGGCAACCGCCTGCGCCCGCAAGCCAAGCAGAGATTATGTTAAAAACACAACATTCAGTCCGTTGCGATATCACGTTTCCAGGCTTGATATTTATTCCTCCATTATTAATAAGCCTCTCATGAACACAGCGGTGTTTGAGTAGCTAATTTAAACTCCTGCTCTGCTCGTCAGTCGGTCTTTGAGTCGCCTTTCTTTTCATTTTGTTAATGGGACCGAAACGCACTGAATTGCGCAACACCTTGTTCAAACAATAATTACTGAGATTATTAATTTTAACACGTCTCGTTGATTTTTTTTAAAATAATTATTCTTTTTTAATGAAGCTACAAACGTTTAGGATCTTAGTGAATATTTTTGATAAGCCCGTCAGAAGAGGAATTGCTGGTCTCAGCGTCCTGGAGGCGTTCAGATTGTCATCTGCCGAGATCAACTCAAAACCTTCCG
>NW_015112770.1:5497-8583 GCF_001443285.1 Poecilia latipinna | reverse complement strand
CGAATGTGAGAGACTTTGATAGCGAATGTGAGAGACTTTGATAGTACGTGTAAAAGAGTTTGATAGCGAGTGTAAGAGAGTTTGATAGTGAATGTAAGAGAGTTTGTAAGTTTTGGCCCATGGGGCCTCTCATATGAAGATGTTACCCTTCCGCGCCAAGAAGGAGAGCGGCGCTCAGGAGGAGCGCGGCAGACGTAATATCTGTCCCTTTTGGAGAAGCGAAACCACGCAAAAATAAATAAATAAAATAAATCCTTGGAAAAAACGCACGCCCGAACCGCGAACAGGGTAAAAAAAAAAAAAAACTCTCAGAGTTCAATTGTTCGGTTTGGATCGGACAGATTCAACTGACTGATGAACCAGCACAGATTTCTCTGCAGATGCGACCAGGAAGAATTTGTGAGCCTGTGCGTTCAGACCACAGCTGGTGAAGTGCTGGTAATTAAAGTGGAGTCGCTTAATTTCATTTATTATAAGTTATTTGGGCCACAGTCAGTGGTTTGTGTCACTGGAGAAAAAGTTAGATACATTCATCTGCTTTATGTGTAATGGGATCTGGATTCAATTAGGTGAATATTAACTAAACCGCATAAAAATGCGGCTAAATAGTCTATGTTAATATGTTTTGACAGGTAAAAAATAGTCCGGATCGGACCGGAATTATTTGCCTGATGGTGCTTGGGCTTCCAATAAGTATGCATTTAATGAGTTTGCAGCACACAGAGAAAACCTTAAGAGAATGTGTGATCAAGTTGTGTTGATCTACTTATTGTAGTTAGAGGAATAGCAGCTGACTGTTGAGGGAGGAAAGAAATTAAAGTTCAGATGTCTGTTAGACAGAAACAAGCGCAGTGCGCTGGACAATAAATGCGCATAAATGCTCCACCGTTACGCTCCAATTAATCACACATGAGATGACAAACGCCAAATATACAATATATAGTTACACTGCTTATGTTAATGGTGTTTAAAAAAACAAAAACAAAAAAACAGTAAAAACTTAATTGAAGTAATATGTCGGACTCCCTCCTCACCCTCATCTTGATACTGAGAGCAGTCTGCTGGTTTCGTGTCCAGACTGTGATAAAGCGCAGCTGACCACTTGGTGCGCAGACAGTTTCAACTTTACGCACAGACAACATCGTGGAGCTCATTATTAATCAATATAAGAACAATATCTGTCAAAGATGCACCTCTGATCTGGACACTTTAACGGACCAGAGACTTTGGAGTGTATAGCGCAGCTGATCTGCTTCTGCGGGGTTTTTCTCCCGCCAACGGAAGTGAGTGCTGGATCAGGAAACGATTAGAGTTCTGCCGTCTTCTAATCACGTCATTTCGTGAAATGTTACCTGATTTCATAAACGTTCTCACAGAGAAATACTAAATGTTTCGTTTGATGACTACAAATTGGAAATTATTTTTTTCTTTGAACGAAAAAACTTTAGCGCAACCTCTGCTCCAAACTACGAACATTGTCGTAGTTTGGAGACAACAGGAGAGGACAGGTCAGGAGGGACGTGTTTTAGAGCTTCTGGTGACTCACTCATCTGTTAAGTGGTAAATTGTACAAGTTAAATATATAAATATGTTAATGTTTTTTTTCCTTAATTCATTAAATGCTAGTGAAAAGGAGGCAAACAGTGGTCTGTAGCTAAGCTAATTATGCTAAATGGTTGATAATCTCACAGTCTACCCACCTCAGAGAAAAACTGGGTTATAAATTAACTCTCTTGCCTTTTTCTCTCTCTCCCTCTCTCTATTTTGTTTTTGAAAACCTGATTTTATAACTTTTCTTAGCAGCATAGTAACTGCCACAGTCGCCACTGTATTCAGCTGCAGTTTCTACTCACTGTAGCTGTATATGTCACTTTTAAGTGCTCCAAGCAGGAACAAACCATTTCATGCAGATTCAGAGGGGAGTTCAGGGCAAAAATGGATGTGTGTTTTTTGGTCTGGGAGGGGTAACATTAAACTTTTACTGCTAAAAACAATCTTTGAAAATACAATATAATTAATTTTGTATTTGACAGAACCCTGATTTTTTTTATTTGATGTCTATGAACAAAATATTCTAGGCCCCTAGAATCGTCATCATTTTTCACCCCTTTACCGCATCCCTGATCGCGCCTGATATAAATCTATTTATATATGTCATCACATGGACTTATAAAGTTTTATACATTTTCTTTTCATATATTTATTATTGTTTTCCTTCTTTAGATATTAGGTTGGCTTAGAATGATTCCAAATAATGTATAGGAATGACCTGGTGCCGTTACATGTCAGTCATCAGGGGGAGCACCTGGGGGGGCAATCAGTTATCAGGGGGGGCACAGCCACCGAGCCGCTTTTCACCGAACACGGAAGCTGACATGCAAAGAGCCCATTACGTGTTTCTGTTACTCTCCCCTCCCCACCTTTTACTCGCACGCAGTGCTCCAAGACGTGCAGTGATTTTCTCTGAGCGGCAGAAGATGTCTGTCTTATCGTCAGTAATAGAATAGCGCTGCATAAATAATAAGAAATCCGATGGCCACAGCTAACTCAGCAACGCTTCGCTTTCACAGACGGTGGGGACTACGTCTAACTTTTTTTGTCACTTAGCCATTTAGCTAAGTACCCAACGCTACTTAAAAAAGTAGTATAGAGACACATAAGCATTTGTGATGAAAAAAAGTTGTCACTTACAGCGCTGAATTATTGTGCGGAGGTGTTGACTGATTTGTCGCATATATGGGAGAACGCAATGTGCAATTGCACATCTGCAATAAAGCGATGTGACATTCAGACACAGTCCGATTCTTCTGCACAGCTCTTTACTTATTAGATAGGACTGGAGTGTTCTATCAGATTACCATACGCTGTCAGAATAGCATACATGCAGTGAGTACCATGCCTGGGCATGCCCATTAATAAGTCCGACCGTCAGAGGAGTTGTCAGTTCACCATATGCAACAAGTTATGATGAAAATAAGTCAAATTGTTTTCAATGATAACTATATAGATATGCATGCATTGTCGTGGTTTCAAAGTGTATTTAAAGCAGGGTCTGGCTGCAGCTGCAGTAAACTACAACACACGCC
>NW_015112770.1:0-741 GCF_001443285.1 Poecilia latipinna | reverse complement strand
CCTTGTGCCTACACGTGGCCCGCCGAGAGAACCTGGGATCCAGAGGAAGAGAGAGCCAAACTTTTTTCCAAAGTTAACTATTTTAGAAATTCTTCCTTAACATTTGGGGGCTCGTGCCGGTTCTGGAATCTCGGTGGGCGGCTGTTTGGCCCTGATTGATCCGTTTCGGCCCGACGCTTCGGTGTGGTAAGACACTATTTAATTGTTTTTTGGTTGTCTGAAGCGCTGTGTCGTTGGACCGTCGCTGATTGCTCTTGGTGTGTGCGGCCTCACAGAATTTGGAAACTGCAGCGGTATATAAAATCCCTCCTCAAAGAGTCTGTAGTTTGAAGAGAAAATACACATTACAGGGGATCGTAGCGGATCCAGGCAGTAGGAGTTTACGTTACCTCTGTCCTAAAGCTGGGTTTCTTTTAAATTCTTTACCCTGAGGATCCATGCCTGTGCCTCTATAAAAGAATTTCGGGTGTCTGTGTATTACTTAGAATGGGCTTGAATCGGCCAGGAGATTATGGCTCATCTCCAGTGGACTAATAATTGGACTGGTTTGGGATTAATAGGACTGAAGCGGGTTGAATCACCCTACTCTGGGATTCTGAATCGAGTTGCCGAGAGTATAAAGGACTGAAGCGGGTTGAATCACCTTAAAAGGACTGAGATAAGTTATTTAATTTGGTACAGGTTGAATCACCTTGAAGGACTGATAAGTTGAAATGAGAATAAAAGAGATTTGTAAAAGTG
>NW_015112769.1:482787-496778 GCF_001443285.1 Poecilia latipinna | reverse complement strand
TGAGGGAAACCTTGGACCTGGTTTTAATAAAAAGCATCCAAATTTTTTACATTTTCAGTAATTAATGTCATGTGACAGTGATATAAATGCCAAAGCTGTAATCACCTGCTGTGTAAAACATGAAATGCAGATACTTTTTCACATTTTGCGTCAACTTTTATTGTTTTTTTACATTGACTTTTCACAGGAACCACTCATACATTCGTTACGCTCTTAACAGTAGAAATACAAGATACTGTAATATAATCCAAGTTTGTATGGATGCCAATTACACATAGATATTCGTATAAATAAAAACATGATCCGAAGATTTAGGTTAGAAACAAATCACTGAACAGTTAAATAAAAAAAACAATCATTTGACATGCTTTTAATTAGCAAAAATCAGAAAAAAATAAATCCCAAAAATGTATAAACCATTGTTTTTCACATCTACACTAGTCTACAAAAGACACTGGTTATATTTGTGATGATTTGAAGAAAATAATTGTGAATTTTCTGCCTTTGTATTGTTTTTGTCTCCAGAGCCCTATGCTGGAAAAGTTTGAAAACTTCCCTTAAAAATGCTTGAAAAGTTCTTGAATTTTTTTTCTGTGGACAAATTTACAAACCTTGAAGGTAAGTGACTTAATTAAAACTAAAGAAAAATAAAGTGTAATTTGTGGTTAATGACACCACGCGTCCTAAGTTGTCTGACTTTTAAAAACTTCGGCAAACTACATGGAGATTGGATTGTGTTGCTAAATTTTAACTTGAAAATAAATTTATTTGGGTGCCTGGTGGCTGTATGGAAAATTTCAATTCAAACATACTTTATTGATCCCAAAGGGAAATTAAATGTTGCTGTAACTCGTATTAATTCAAGATTAGTCAGAGTTATTGTAGAAAACACCCACTGGCAGAGTTTTAAAATGGAAAAGAGGGGTCTGCCACGAAGAGGAAAACACGTCAGGTAAGCTAACTATGCTATTATGGGTTTCACCTTCCTGTCNAAAAACTAAACATAAACGAATGGGACAGTCTGGCAACACATTAGTAACAATAATGAAACGGAGAAATAAATAGAATACTGCAAAACATAGAGCAGAAAAAAATCACATGGAAATTATGAAAACACAAAGATAAAAGGAATTCAACCCCAAACACTGCAGGGTCCTGACGATTATGACAGTTTAAAAAATCCCTGTACCAACAGATGGTAAATTATATATTTTTGAATAATCCAGACTGATGGAGGAACAGCAATCTCAGCAGATGGAAAATAACACAAAAAAACAATGTCATGTACATACTGTACCATTAACTGTGTGGGTGAGTGTCTGCAGAGAAGCCTGTCTGTGTTTTCCTTCTGCACAATGGATAAGATTATTACCTTTATGTATTAGTTTTATTCTGCTGCTGCAACTAATGGTCATTATTTTAGTAACTGATTAATCTAAGGATTATTCTGATGATTAATCTGATAAAAAAAATGGACACATTCTACAGATTTGTTTTATTTAACTACATAAGCCTAAACAAAACATTTCCATTTTTATAAGAAAATAAACATACACAGTTTGTTTATTGCATTTTATTGTTTAAATACATTAACATACTGTTCCTCTAGTGAATTTGAAGCAGGTGGAGCTAAAGCTAGGCTACCTGAGGAGTTTGGGGTAAAATATATTTACTGACGAAGATGTTAGTTTTTATCCTAAATGCAAAATTAGTAATGATTTGTTGGTTGAAGAAAGGTGAGATAGACGCAGTGGATCTAGGTAGTAGAGAAAACGATGGTTTAATGAGGAATATTTTTTTTCCTCCACACACAAACTGTTTATGTCGGCTGTTAGCAAATTATGCTAGTCCACAAAATGGAGAGCAAAAGTTTTTAGAAAACACAAGTCAGTTGTTCAGCAATAATTTAATACTTTTTTAAAAATAGTATCATCTGTCAAGGATTTATTACCTGACTGATGTGAATATAATCACAAAACTTTGATCTTTTTGAATTCTCCAACTAAAAATTAACCAAAGCATGAAAAAACTAAAACTACAACTAATAAAAACTAAAATAAAACTGAACAATATTTAAATAAAAATAACTAATAAAAACTAGCAAACACACTCTAAAACTCTAATTTAAAGCAAAATTAATTAGACAAACAAAAAGTCACAACAAATTAAAACTGAACTGCAACAAAAAACCACCTAAAAGAATTAAAAGCTCAAAAGTAAAGACATACAGACAAAATCTGGTTAATGCTGCTCAGAAGATCAAATAATCAGACTAAAGTTTTCAAATGCAGACACTATCTTGTTTGCTCAAATCAAAGTTAACAAAACCGCTAAAACCAAGTTTATTTATTGTGGTCACCTCTTTCTGCCTGCACCAATCGACAGCTGTAGAAGCTAAAGCAAATAGGGCAGAGCGAAAATCAGGACAGATCCCATGTCATTGCAAGATTTCACCCTCCCCTTCCTCCCGAAACCCTCGCTGCGGGGAACGGCTCCTTCTTATCCATGTGCTTATGAGATGAGACATGGGAGAAATGACCAAGCTGAGCAGCTAGGTCAGCCTCGTTTGGAGTCTGGGACCTGGAGGTCTACCAACAGCTGCGCACTTAAATCTGGAGTCTGATTTAGCACAATCTGCTTCACGCCTACCATCGCAGTACCTGACAAGCATCTCAAGGCTTCAGATGGGGATTCACAAACGTGCCTGACAGTAAAAAATACATAAATAACGAGTTATATGCTAATATGGAGCCCTGCAAAAGATCCTGCCCCTTCCTCCCTGCTCCCTGACAATGGTGGCTTTTCCAATGTAACATGATAAATCTTAAATACACGCCTGATATTTTAAACCTGGACTAGATTATTCTCAACTAACAGCAGAATAAATCCAAGTGTGTGATTTATGAAACCTTTATTGTTTGTGAAATTTTTAGCCCTCGTTTTGCATCTGCATCACATAAGAACTGAACTCTGAAATTTCATCATTTTTCATATTGTATAAAATTTTAGCCTTTTGCTTTCTCTCATAAAGATGCTGAAGGAAGTGAAAAATTAGGTGAAATTGCCCTCAATAATTCCTTAATATTGATTAAAAAGGCACTACTTCCCCTGGCAGATTGCTTCATGGGAAACATGTCTTGTTAAAGTGAAATAAGCTTCCAATGGAACTACTTTTTCTTAAATATTAATGAATTATTGATTTAAAACAAGCTCCTATATCTTGCTGAAAAATTATTTGTATGAGTCAGTTTTATCTTCTAGGATATTTCCACTAAAACAGCAGAATTACTTGGCAACGTTTTGTGTTTTTGCAGTGCTAAAGAAGCACAAATGTTTGTGGGTCTATAACTTCTGTGACACATTCAGTCATACAGTTACCTAAAAAAGAAGTAATAAATACTTCCTATCAGCACAGCATTGTGCTAAAACTGCCTGTTAGCATTTACATGCAGACTGTCCCTGCGTCCATGCTGCGCGGTTAGACGAGCAGAGAAGTGGAGCCAGCGGTCGTCTGCAGTGAAGTTGTGGGAGGAGCAGTGAGGGTGGAGGGGTTGGCCACGTCAGCCGGCCCCGGGAGCCACTGACGGACGCGGACAAAAACCGCCGCAGCGCCAGGCAGAAGCCTCGGCACAGAACACGGGGTGGACCCGGGCCAGGACCCAGCAGACCCGCCCACCGGCCAAGCCCACATCTCCCCTCCGCCTCACTGCGTCCACAAGGCTTCGCATCATTTAATGTAACCTTCAGACCGGGCTCGGCTTTACAGAGCGAGTGGAAAGTCATAGTTTACAGTTAGATTTTTTTATCAGCACAGATGAAACAAACAGGAAGTCACTCATACCAAAGAGAGACCAGTCAACCAGCTAACAGTCACGTTTTAGGACGGTGGGACGAAGGATCCATAGAAAACCAACACATGAAAGGCAGGACATGCCGACAAAAAAGATCCCAAACCAGGATTCAAACCCGGACATTCTTACTAAAAGACGCTGTACCTGCCTTATAGCTTTGAGTATATTCCACTAATGTTGAAAAAAAAAAAAACAATTGTAGTGTTTCCATTAAGTAAGAAACATAATTAAAATCACATGTGAATAAGTCATTTAAAATCCTCCTACAACTTCCTGTCGTCTTCTTCACAGTTTCTATGCCAGCAGCATCCTGTTGGTGATCATGTGACTTGTGATGTGAAAAAAGTGAAGCAGTTTTGTGAAATAAACCAATTTCAATACAGCCAAACCAAACCACCTCATCCTAACGTCAAAACGTCTCATTGAAAGGCTAGTTTGTTTTTCTAAAATTGCCGTATTTCCAGTAAATATTTGGTGAATGGAGACACAGCTGGTGCTACCTGTTACTGCTAAAATGATAATATACAAAAAAAGCCAACTGAAATAAAGTTTATTTTATACATTGCTTTTATTTTACTAATACAGGGATACATGTTGAAGTGAAACTCCCCTGCGAAAGCATAACTATACTGAGTATAGAGGTTAACGAAGGGCAGTAAGCGAGGTCAGGATCAGAGAAACACTGTTGCTAAATTATAAACTTCATTATATTTAGTGACTTTTCAGAATCCAGTGGTCAATTTTTATTTTAAAAAATCATGCTGGAGACAAATTTAGAAACTTTTTTTTGTGTCAATGGAGACAAAAAAAAAGTTTTAGGCAAAATGTTGCAGAACTAAAGAAATTTAACAAAAATGTCAAAATTCTGAGAAATATCAAGAACCCTAAATAACCTTAAATAACCGATGTAGACAGTTTATCAGAAAAGAATTAGATTTTGGGGTTAGTTAGACTTTTACTGTCCATTGTTTTATGTTTTATTTCTATTTAAAGGTGACCTAAATGCTTCTTAAACAGGTTAGAGTAGGTCTATGGGCTACACAAAACATGTTTATAAGAATTTTTACACAAAATCATTCTTAGATGCTGAGATTTTAATCTGCTCACTTCTGCATATTTTATTGCACAATTATATAACCGTACATCTTTGAAAAGCAGTAGTAGAGCCTCCTGCACAACCAACAAGAATGCAGCAAATTATTTCTGGATGGAAAGTCAACAACAAAACTATTTTCCAGCAGCCATTGTACAGCACATACAGCAGTAAAACCAGCTGACCAAACGTGCTGGAGCTCATCTTGGGTTGCTAGGGAACGGGCTAGGCTTTGCTGGGGTTGCTAAGTAACAGGCAGTGCTTGCTGATTTGTTACTTTACATTCCAGAAGATTTTGAAACAGCTCATTTACCAGACACCAAAAAAACATTAATTTATTGCCAAAAAACATCTGGGTGGTTTTATTTAAAGCGGTTGGTCTGTGTTTAGACACAGTAGAACTCCAAATGGAAGTACAAAAACATACAAAATGTGAATTTCACATAATAGATCCCCTTTTAAAACACATCATAATTTGCCAGCCTCGATTCTTCAGATAGTGTGGATGTTCAAGTACAATGAGAGAATAAAAAATAGGACACATGTTGACATGTTACAGAACCCATTTCTCTGCTCTGCGGCCGAGCCAGGTCTGATGGGATCTGGTGTTTTCTGCTTCGCCAATCAGCTCTCCAGCTAAAAATGTATTGAGAGAAAAGTGGGCTTCTATGTACAACTGGGGGCTTTCTGAGCACGAACCATCCAAATCGGACGATCGTATCATCAAACCCCTGCCACCATGTTGGGGATTGTGCTACTTTTTGGAGAGCTGTGTCCTATTTGTGCTTCACACTGCGGCTCTGCTCACTGGAACAGCAGCACATCCAAGAGAGGAGAGGCGGGAAATGTATACTAAATGCACCGAGTAAAGCTCTATTTTATTCCCTTGAGCTAAATACATGAGCTAAGTGTTGCTGATAACTGGAAACTGTAGTCTGACTCATTTTGACTTGACTGGAAGTCCATTTAGAAACTGAAGGTTCGTACAGGAAACTCACTTTAGGCAGTTATTAGTTTTAAATCTAAAGTGGCCACACTTTAAGTATAACAACACAAGTACAGAGTGTATTTTAAACAACAATATATGTCACACAGGCTAACATTAGTGTCAGCCATAAAGGTCTGTTACATGGAGATGGATAGAAAATTATGTCTGAGGCTACAACACCAAAACAGGCCTTAAATCTCAATTCCGATTTAAATTTTTTTTTTTTTGTGGATTCAGATTGATTGATTGATTGATTGATTGAGTGGTCGTTCACACTTCCAAATATATCCGGTTTACCTGATCTCCTGTGTGAACTGCAAACGACCTGAAAGTGCCCCGCATGCGCAGTAGAGAGCGTGCTCAATGTTTTGCCAGCTGCCAAAAAAAGAAGAAGTGCTCAGTGTTTGCGGAAGTAAACGTGGATGCAAATGGTGGAACGTATCTTACGATTTTGAAGTTGTCTTCCAACCGGAGGCATCAAATTAACAACTTAATCCTCATCATCATCCGCCATGGATGTTGTTTTTCTTCCCGCTTGCGCAGAATAATGACGTTTGTCGCATATCAATGATGTTCGCCGTACAGCCTGAAGTCACGTTTGAAAATATCAGATATGTATGGTTTTATTTATTACGATCCACTGTGATCGTAGCCTTGATTAACAATGACAATAGTAATAATTATAAAGCTCATGCAGCTCAGATGAATGTATCTGTGTTAGAAAACCTCTCTCTATTTGCATGCTTGGTGATGTTGCCGTGGTGACAAAAATCCTCTTTGGTCAGACAAGTGTGATAGCACACATTTGGACTGTGGGGTGAAGCTCTGTGGATTGTGAAAAGCTGCAGGACGAGCACAAGTCATCTGAAATTTCATCATCTTGTCAACAATGTTTGATGAATGAAAACGAAGCCTGTGGACGATCCTGAGGGGACATTACACCTCTTAGTATCCAGTGGAGCACTAACTGTGGATACTGCTGGGAATCACACAGCAAAGACCCTTCCAAGGGTAATCAGAACAAGGAAGTAGGAAATAAATTTAATGTAAGCATTAAATATAAATTTATATGTGGGGGGTGTTATTTGTAAAGTTACACTGTAAAAAATTAACATTAATAATTTGGGTTTGCACCATTTATTTAATCACTTACAAATATCACAATGCCAAAGTAAACATTTAGTTAGTAACCTAAATATTTAGCACCAAACTAAACATGTAGTTGGCAACGCTTATTATTTAGTCAGCAAGCTAATTAGGTAACACGTTGAGTTAGTAAAGCAGAACATTTAGTTAGCAAGTGAAATATTTAGTTTAAAACTAAACATTTAACTACAAGCTAAATAAACAAGATTTAGTTAGCAAACTAAATATTTAGCACCAATCTAAGCGTAGTTGGTAATGCTAATTATTTAGTTCATAAGCCAAATAGTTAAACTAAATATTTAATTAGTAAAACTGAAAGTTTAGTTAGCAAGCTAAATATCTAGTTTGAAATTAAATATTTAGCAGATAAGCCAAATATTAAGCTTTAAACTAAAAGTGTAGTCAGATAGCTAAATATTTAACTCCAGACAAAACATATAGTTGGCAATGCTAATTATTTGGTTAGCAAGCTAAATAGTTGCATGTCAATCATTTAGTTAGTAGAACTAAATATTTAATTAGCAAGCTAAATATTTAGCTTCAAACTAAATATTTAGTTTATAAGTTTGATGCAAATATTTACAAAATGTTTAGATTTCTAACTAAATCTGAATCACTTGACTGAATAGAACATAAGAAACTAGAGAGTTTTTACGAATCTATATTTTATGGATTGATTTTTATAGCTTTCATTGTGTTTTGGTTACTGTTCATTTTATTGTTTGGTGAGATTGTAAAGTAGGTCCATCAGCTTTTTTAAATGTGTTATGTAAATGAGAATAAAGGTGAGCACTTTCTCATGGAGGCACACAAAATTAGAGAAGTAAACAAAAACAGGGTAATAGTTAATCATTTATCATATTAAGCGTTTTCTATTCTTCCACACTTTGTCATCAAATTTGCTTTTCATCACAGCAGGGGAGCAATTAGCAAATTAGGACCAGCTGTGAGGAGAAGAGCTGAAGGCAAATCTAAACAAAACTAACAAGGAAAAACAATGAGCTCAAACAGTGTTTAGTTTTCAAAGAAACCAAACACAAATTCACCAAATTCATTAGAGCTGAGATCAAACTGCACAAAAATCCATAAAACCTAGCAGCATCTCTCATTAAGGTCAGAACAAAGTGATAATAACCCTCCATTCTGGACATATCAGAGTTTTTATGGATATGCTAAAAGCTGCTGGTGCACAGGTTGGGACTTGAAACTTCTTTGACCTTTTTCATCATGTTTGATTATGTTTTATGGGTAATTTACTGTTTGCAAGCTTGTTTTATGTTTTAACTTTTTTAAAAGCACTTGGTACTGCATTAGCTTGCATGCTGTATTCCTGAAGTTTGACTGAATAAAAACATAATGCAGTAAGAAGCAGCAGAAAAGCTGCTCCAGTAAAACGCCCACTGGAAGCTAGAAAAATAAAAACACAGCTTGAAAAAAGTCTCAAAAGAAAACCAAGGAGATAATTAACCAAAGAGGAAAACACAAGAACATGGCACTCTACGGAAATATATGTTTTAATTTTATTAGGGCACAAACAGCTAATCGGATTAATCAATGACTGAAATAATCATCAACTGATTTAGTAATTAATTAATTGGTAACTGAAGTATATAAACCCAAAAATACCATTTGTTAAAGAACAGTCATAGTAGTAATTAAGCCAAAACTGTACAAAAGAATATACATTTTGAATTTAAAATAAAAAAAACTTACCTTCTTTGTCTGTAAATATGTTCTATTTTCTCTTTTTACTAGTAAGCACATTTTTCTATCCAATTATTAATCAATTAATCCAAGAATTATCAGCACATTTCTATGCATTTTGGCAATTTTTTTATTTTTACTTATTTGAATTTTTATTTATGTGTTTCTGATACTGTGAAGAAAAATGAAAATTTTGCACATTGTGGCCATTTTTAAAAATCAGATTAATTGATTAATCAATTCATAATTAATTATTCATAACTAAAATAATTGTTAGACTTTGTAAATCAATAAAAGAGATAAATTGTTAGTAATTATACAAAAATACATTTGGAAATTCAGAGTTGCATGGCTGCAACATATCATGAAAATAGCAAACAAGTAATTTGTTTTGAAATGTCTCTGCTAACGAAGGTCCAGAGTTCAATATGATAATAGTTTATCACAGAAAGCTCTCCTATCTAAGCAGTGGTGTGTAAAGAGCTTTCAGTCCCAAGCAGACAGAACAGAGGAGAGAGGAAGGAGGACTGAGTGTTGTGTGGGAAGAATGTTTACACTTCACAAGTACAATGCCATCTGTCCGTCTGTGTTAGCGCATGTGTCAGGCTGCATCAGACGCAGCCTTTGGCACGCTGGAAAAACACAGCGACATGTTGCACATCAGCTACATGGTTAGCTGTTGGGTTTTTGTTAATGGAGCAGAGGACGCAGCGCAGAGTGCTGGACGGTTACGACTAAGTGAATTATTCTATCTGAAGGGGAATCAGCTGATCTGTCCTCCCGTTGTATTTCTCCACAGAGCAGCGAGTGTATAAACAGATTGATGCGCATTACGGATGAGCGCAGAGGGAGACGTGTCAGTATATCTGTGTGTAACATGATTTAAACATAACCATAACATGACAGCTGCTCATCTGTTCGGTAGCTGCAATTTTCACACAAAATGATTTAATAATGTCATCCTAGCTTCATGTTCTGCTGGCAGAAGTATTCATACTTTCCCTCCCGTTATGTCCCTCCAGGATGTTGCAATGTTTTTTGTGATTGTTGTGACCTAAAATTACTGATTTTGCAGCAACCTTTTGAAAAAGTTGCACATTTTATAGGCTTTATTTTTTTACATAACATGGTCTTGCAAAAAAGTTGAAATTGCTGCACATAACCTCCCCTAAAAAAGCAGATTTTAACATAAGACTGTTTTTTTTTCCATCTTCCATACTACGTTTGCTTTCTTCGGCACACTTAAACCAATTTAATATATGAAAACATTCAGCTTTTAAAATATTTTAACTTTTCTGCACATTTCAGCTCCATTGAAATACATTCAACTTCTTAAGAATCCCTCAAAATTCAACAAAAACTTTGTGCTCTTTGACCATTTACTACTTCTGCCTACTTCAACTTAGAAACTCCATTCAACTTTTAAACAAATCCCAAGACACGTAGCCATCTTCAAATGATTCAGCGTTTGGATATCTCTTATGGTTTTTCTAAAATTGTGATTTAAGTTTCATGCAGATTTTTGTCCGTTTTTAGTTTTTTCAATGTAATCCAATGACGCAGTCAGAACGCTTTTTCAAACTTCACTGATTTTTAACAAACAAATTGCTGCTGTTTGCACATATTTCACGCTACAGACATAATTTCTGCATCAGAACAAAGCCACAGGCGTCTGCTTTGAGGAAATATAAACATCAATTCTGTCTCACAGTTTTCTTTAAAACGTCCCGAAGTGCAGGATGTCACCTCTTCCTCCATTGGGCTCCATGTAAAATATTGTCACCTCTGTCTCTCTCTTCAGGTCTTACACTTTTCTTTAATCAAATCTGTCAACTGAATACTTACATAAGGTGTAAATATGTAAATTTGCCTTCCATTTCACAATTATACACATGCTGAGTTCTGGTATTAGATCTAAAATCCTAACACAGAACTGGAATGTGTGAAAAGTCTCAAGAGTCACTGTGAAGATTATTTTGTCCCAACAGTTTCAAAAACAGTTACTGAGTTTAGAGAATTTTAACATTTATTTAAAGGATATTTTTGCATGTTTAGAACAAGTAAAGTACATAAAATGGAAACTATTTCAGTGCATTTTAATCCCCTTGTCTCTGTTTCACAGGGTTAATCTGTCTGACTTTCCTCAGTTTCAAGCCAAATGTAGTGAAGAAGAAGAAATATTGGCTAAAACAATATATTTTAGTTCACCTGGTCGTTAAAAATGGTGTGTCTGAGCACATATGCATCTTTCCTGCAGGCACAGATGCGTTTCTCCTCCAGGCCATCTTGAGTGAGTGTGGAGAGACATTCAGGAGGCCATGGACGCCTCCCAGCAGGCCTGGCTTTACGCTGCAGACTCTCTGCTGCTCCTCAGCCTCTCAAAGCCTCTGTGCGCTCTGACAAAACGCGATAAGCCGAAGGGCATGGAAATTTCTTCAGGACTTAGAAAGCTGCCTTTCTGTCTCAACCCTTCTCAGGATAACTGGAAGACAACAGGAGTCAAAGTTCAGCCAAAGAACAAATTCATATCCAGACAGAAACTTCTGAACCTGTTCTGGAGACATTAGGAAACCAAGTTTGGATGAATGCACTGCAAAAACACAAAATCTAACAAAATTAACTTGCAAGCAACTTTTCAGCCAGAAATAGGAGACTGTTTTAAGTTAATAATTCCATAACATATATATGAAAATTCCTAGTTTCACTGGCAGATTATTTCACTTATAACAGGGGGAAATGTCTAGTTTATAAATAAAACAAAATGCTGAAAGAAGAAATCATATGTATTTTGTTTGCTGTGCCACCCTAAGAAAAAACGAAAAAAAAAAAAATTATTTTAATTTTTAAATTATGTATAATTTCTTTTAGCTGTACCATCCTTACAAAGACAAAAAAAACATTTTTTGTGCAACCCTAATAAAAAAAAAACGTCAAAATCTTTACTCATCTGGTCTGGCCACCCCGCTCTTGCTCTGAAACGATCAGGATTGGAATGAAAATCTGTTTTTATTAATAATTTAATAAGCCGTCATATTGGAAATTATTTGTATTCCTCTTAATAACCAATAAAGTAAATATTTAATAGTCAGACAGTAATCAGAATAATCAGAGGGATTGGATTATAGTAAATAATACAACTCACACACAGCTGCTGAACTGAATCCAAATATTTTATTTTTATCTTCACATTTCAGGAAAAAAAACACAAGTCGAAAACTGGTAAGAATTAAAAGTGCAAATCTGCAGATTTCCCACCTCAGATCAGAAACATGTTGGTAACGTTCTGCGTTAATGCGGCTAAAACCCAGAAGCATGTTCCTTAATCCGTCAAGGACTGTTGAAACCTCCGTTCAGTCCTTTTGGATCCACGCTGAGACTTCCTGCTGCGACCCGCCAGAACCCAGAGCCTCTCAGGATGCGGGTCGAACCGAACAGGGTCCAGCTGGTCGATCAGCGCCGAGCGTTTTACATCCATGGAGCCACAGCAGAGGGCTCCTTCTGCACCTGCTGGGAAATTACGCAGCGTCACACAGAGACGCTGATAACTCAGCTGCACCAACTGAATCATCATTTTCACTTTGAGCCACAACAAGGTCAAGAAGGCTCTTAAAGGGCCGGTTACTCCAGAATATGATGATGAAACCCAAATACTAATGAACCTCTTAAAATTAAATTATATTGAGCGTCTTTTCACATTCCTCCAGGAATTCAGAATTGTTTTTGTGATTTTTTTTTATGATCAAAGTAATTGATTTTGTGGAGCTACTTTATAAATATTTGAAAGGAATTAGGAATATTGACACTTACTGTATATATGACAGTAAATGTGATTTTGTTGCTCCTTCACTGTAAAAACACAAAATCCTACCAAAATTGGTCAAGTTTAGTGCAAATATATTAAAATAAAATGAAACTAACTTACAATTAACTTTGCACAAAATACAAGAGCTTATTTTAAATCAATAATTCCTTAATTTTTATTAAAAGGTACTACTGCACTGGCAGATTATTTCACTTATAGCAATACTTCTTATAAATTAAATACTTTTTTATTAATATAAAGAAATGATTGACTTAAAATTAGCTCCGATTTCTTGCTGAAAAAATGCTAATAAGTTAGTTTTGTCTTAATTCAAGCACACTAACATATTTAGAAACTAGACCACGAAGTAGTTGGTAAGATTTTGTATTCTTGCAGTGAATTCAAACAAATTTCTGGTATTTTTATTTGCATTAGTGAGTTTATTTGTCGTTCCTGACTGTTTTGGCCTGTCACATCAAAGCAAAATAAACTGGAGAGTGATTTGAGAACATGTTAAGGATGTAGAAAAAGTTAAAACTGCAAGTCAAACTTTAGTATTTTATTTTATTTCTAAGCAAAAGAATCATTTTGTTTGTGGCACATCAACACGATTTAACGCTTTAGTTTGATTTGTCTCAACTCTGAGCAGGTTCAGTGCATTGAATCCACTGCAGCTGAACAGAGGCTGGACAAAAACAACTCTGGACATTTACAGCCAGCTGTGAAGTGGGTTTAATGGCTGAGCTCACATTACCAGCTGCTTGTCAGAAATCTAACAAAATCATTTAAACAGCAAAACAAAATTAATATTCCACATAGTTTCTTCATATGAAACATAAATAACTTCATCCACTTCATGACAGGCTTCTTTACTGCAGAGCAGAGAACTGCTAGCCTATTTCCAGAAGAGGCTAATGTTCGTTCAAAGGTGAATTATTATGGTACTAAATTCACCCTTTGCAAGTTTTTATTCTTTCATTTTGGTCTTAAAAAAAACCATCCAGCCGTTTTTTGGTGTCTGGAAAATGAGCTTTTTCAAAAACCTCCAGAAGGCACTGCTCCGTTACCTAGCAACTCCAGGCGAGCCTAGCCCGTTAACTAGCACCTAAGCTGAGTTCCAGCATGTTTGGTCAGCTGGTTTTACCATTGTATGCGCTGTACAATGGCTGCTGGAAAAGACAAGTGTTTTGTTGTTGACTTACCATCCAGAAACCACTTGCTGCGTTCTTGTTGGTTGTGCAGGAGGCTCCATGTCTGCTTTTCAAAGATGTACAGTTGTATATTTATGCATCTGTTTGCAGCCATTTTCATGAGTGTAAACGTTGAGTTGGGGGGGGGGGGGGGGGGGGGCCAGCGGGAATTTTTTTAAAGGAAAAAATTTCCCAAAAAACACCAAATTTATATAAA
>NW_015112769.1:437877-479644 GCF_001443285.1 Poecilia latipinna | reverse complement strand
GGGGGTGTGTTGGGGGGGGGGGGGGAGGCGTGGCCAGCAGCAGATTATTTGAAGTGACAAGATTCCCTAAAACAGCTCAATCTGACTAAAATCTTATCTAAGAATTAGTTTGTGCAAAAAATGTAAAGAACATGTTTTGTATAGGCCATTGATCTATCCGTTAAGTTGAAATTTGTGAACTCCAGTTTGTATCCGTCAGGTCGTTTTGGGCTTTCGTTGTGTTTTTTGTACCGTTTTTCTTATTTGTGCAGATCAAAAATGTCTTCTGTGAACTTTTAGGACAAATTCTCTTGATTTGGTCGTATTTATAAAATGCATTGAAGCAACAGTTTGGGTATGCCAGGTTTTCTCTCGTTAGCCTCGTTGTTGCTTCTAATGCAGCAGATTTTTAAGTGTGTGCTCTTCTGAACAAATTACACATTTTTCTGAAACTGAAATTTTCATTGACACTAGGATTTACTGTTGAAAATCATTTTAATATTGGTTTTATTTCACATTTTATCCCAGTTTGGGTGATTTGTTGGAAACATCTGAACAATTCTGACACTTGCTAATAGCTAGCTTAGAATAATTTTAATACTGCATGAGTAAACTCAAGACAATAGAGATGGCAATAATTGTTATAATTATGTTTACCTTGTTCAGCTCTGGAAAAAGTTCTTGAATGACAATGTCCAGCAGCACATAGGTCAGCTAATCAAGGTAATGAGACAAAAAAATAAACATTAAAACAAAAATGTTGTTTAAAAAAGTGTGTAAACCAGTTTTCAGATACATTTATGTAATGTAGCCGATTACCAAACACACTGTGTGTGTTTCCTGTACCTGTTTGTTGAGAACCGACTGCTGCAGTCCGTCGAAGAGAAGGCGAACTCCCTCGTACTTCGCCTCTTCTCCAATACACTTTCCTAGAAAATCTACAGAAATTTACCCAATCGTTTGTTACAGAAGCGCACTGCATTCACTAAAAATAAAATTAAACAATATGAAATGAAATAAAAGACCTGGAATGTAGCTCATCATCTCCTCGAACGTCCGCTTGGCTCTGCTCTGTTTGTCCTGCGCCGACCGCGGCGGACTGCTCTCGCAGAAAACTGCGTCTGGAACGACATCGGTTCTGTCAGCCACGGACATGCTAATAAGGAGTAGATTTCTGCCAGAAAAACTGACATTTTGAGATTAATCTCAGAAATTTTCTAGGAGAAATAACTTCCTAAGATCAATCACAAAATTTCATCTATTTTCTATGACATTTTTCACTGTTCTGTCTCAAAGATTTTCTGGAAAAAAGAGGAAATTTCCTGAGTTTCAAATGGCAAAAACTTTTGACTTTGAAACTCAGAAATTTTGAGGTTTCTAGGCAAGGAAACAAGGAAATTTATGAGCATGAAAAGTCAAAAATTTGCAAGAAAAAACTTTTTTTCTGAGTTTCAAATGTCAAAAATGTAAATTTTTCAGCCCAGATATTTTCTGTTTCTTCAAGGAAATTTCTGAGATTAATTTGAAAATTTTGTAGTTATTTTTTAGCAGATGTTTCACATTAGAAGCTCAGGAATGTCTATTTTTTCTAGAAAAATTTTTATATTAATCTCAAAATTTCAGAGATTTTGAGTGTAAATTTCCTCCTTTTTTCTCTCCACATTGGCCCGGGTTCGGCGCTGCGGTCGAAGGCCGGGGCGCTCCAGGAAGTGGCTCGTTGTGTTTCCTGCTTACCTCTCAGCAGGGTGATGAGCGAAACCAGCCGGTGCTCCTGCACCACCTGGTTCAGTTTGTGCTGCAGGTAATAATCTGTGTAGGCCTCCAGGCTGTTCTTGAACAGGATCCTGCCGCCCATCAACAGGTGATGAAACCAGTCAGGGATGTGAAACACGACGCGACCTGCCGCAGAGACACAGGAAACATTTAGAACATTATACAAAAACTTTAAACTTGCACAAAGTTTTGGGAGGCTTCAGGAAGTCCCCACTGTTTTATATTTTTGAAAGTAATTTTCTGTCTCAAGTTACTGATGAAGGTCACTAATCCTTCATCAGTTTTCATCAGCTAAGTTTTAATTTAGCGTTTTAGTATTTTTTCTAGCTTTGAAAACATTTAGCACACTTAGCTTAAATTTTTCCAGATAAATTAGAAACCACTAATTTACTAGGAAGTTTTGCAAACTTTCAGCTGAATAAAATTCGACTTTTGTGTTCAAACTAGTTATATTCATGCTCTTATTTTGAAGTCTGTTTAGGTAGCAGATCTGTTTCCTCTACAACAAACAAACAAACATGAATTGTTTTGAGAGCCTCCTCACATTTTTGTGACAATTAGCATTAGCTTAGCATTAGCTAAATAGCATGTTGGTATCGTACTTTAGACAATCTTATATTATCCTCTAATTAATTGTATTACTTTTTAATTCTCTGCACTTTTCATTGAACTTAACTTCAGACATAAAGACAAGCTGCTCAAATTCAAGTGTTTGAATTTAAATACAAATATTTGCCTTTTTTTAATGGAACTACGTTAAGCAGTAACACTTTTTAGCCATTTAACTGTTTGATTATCCTACCTGAGCATAAGCAGGGAATGTTTATGATTTAAAGTCAAACTGAGTAAAAGAAAATAAACAAGTTTTTTAATAAAGTTAATGTAAAACTCTGATTTAATCTGCAGTTGTGCTGGACGGATTAAATTTACTTTAACTTACCGACATACATTAAATAATCGTACACTCCTTCAACAGTGATCATCTCCATGAAGTAGTTCTGGTTGTGCCTCTTCTCTGTCACTTCTGATCGGTTGGCGTTGTTTTTGAAGAGATCGTTGAAAAGCTGCAACACATTTTAGACTGAAGAAATTAAAATGAGTCTCTGTAAGGATGCATGCATTTAGATTAAACAAGGGGTGAAACGATGAACCGATTATTGAAATGATCGTCAACTAACTTTGTAATCGATTAATCGCTAACTGCAATATACAGACCTAAAAAAACAAAGTCAGAGCAGAAATTGAGACAAAACTTTACAAAAAATATAAACATTTTGCATTTAAGATGGAAAAAAAAACTTTTGTCTGTAAATAAAACTCCTCATGTAGCATAGCTTTGAAAAGAACTTGTTCAAATTAAAAAATCTCTTTTTAAGCATTTTGTCTGTCCAATTGTTAATCAGTTAATCAATAAATAATAATTAAACTGTATTAATATTTAGTCAAGCTGAAAGTTTCACATTTTTTAGCTGCAAATGGATCCTTTGCTTCAACTGATAGAGAACTCTAAAAAGAAATGAAATAAAATGTTTATTTTCTTATGAAAGAAAATTTAATTATTTGTTTATTTGAAAGTTTTAATTTATTTCTGTATTTCTAATACTGTGTAAAAAGGCTTAAGTGGTTAAATTCTTTTACATCCGATTAATCAATTAATGGTCATATTTAGATTAATTGATTACTAAAATAATTGTTACTTGCAGCCGTAGTAAAGACATGCTTTTCATATTTTAATTCGGAAAATTCTAAGATTGAATAAAAAACGTTTAAGAGAAAAATCTGTCAAATATTTAAAATCTGATTAGTAGCCAATTAATCAGTAAATAAAATATTTGTTATTTGCAGCCTGAAATGAAAACAGTGAGAAAAGTTTAAACCTTTTTATCGTTTTCTGAGGTCGGACTCAGGATGGTGAGTTCGGGTCGGCTGGGTTTGGGTTTGGGAGATTCGCAGGAGTTGAAGAAGGACTGGATGAACGGCTCCAGATGCTGTCCTTTCTGGACAGGAAATGCACATAAATCAAATAAAAAACACACAAAGGAGACAAAACGTTACAGAATTAATTACAAAATGTAACAACTGTGTTAAAATAAATAAATACATTTCATTTGTAAAGTAGTCCGTTTTATTTAAAATAAATAAATTGACTGTTTAACGGTTCTGGGCAACAAAACGTCAATAATGTATTTTTTTAGACAAAATTTTGACATTTGATGAATTAAAAATGCATAGAAACTCTTCTGTACCTCTTTTATCAGTTTGCTGGGCACTGCCTTGATGATTTTCCCTGTAAAAATAAATAAAACAACATAATTTATGATGCATTTCTTCTCCGCTTTGCCCAGACGCAGCTTCCCTCTCCGGTCGCACCGAGGTTCACGTCCGGCAGCATCTTGTCCAGGAACTGAGACTCCATGCTGTGAGGAGACAGGAAGTCGGCCAGCAGCTGGCTGTTGCTCAGCTCTGGATGCTGCAGAAGTCTCTGCAAAAGCACAAAATGAAAAGTGGATTAAAGCACATCTACGAATAAAACAAGTGAAAGGCTGCAAGAGCTTTTTAACTATTAACTTCAAGTCATTTTAGTCTATTTACTTTAGCTTAGCATAAATATGTGTTGCCAGTTCAGGTTTTTTGGTGCCTGAATCAGTTTGTTGTGCAATAATTATCCAAGTTAAGGCCATTTAAAATGATTGGCTTCAGGATCGCCGGGGTGAATTAAAAAAACATGAGCGTGTGACGAAACAGAAAGCAAAGAAATGCAAATTATTCGAAACAGATGGTAGACGGCCAATTAGATCCTCCATTTCCAAACTGTTTTAAATGCATCGCGTGGGTTTTGATTTAACGTTTAAGCACAAATCTCACAGAAACAAAGCAGCATTAAATGATTCATGGGATCAAAATGGCTTTCAAAACGTAAAGCTCAATTTAGGATGATAAAAGCAGAACGGCTCGAGTTTCACACAATGTTTGAACGCAACGCTGGACTGGGATTTCAGATCCACAGCAATTTAAATCAGGCTGCAACCAGCGGTTACTCCAGCTTTAATCTATCAGTTATTCTGATGATTTATTGATTTTATATGCAAAGTCATTTATATCAGGGTGGAAATGAGTCGAGTTTTGAATTTTCTCCTTTATCTACCTGAAGATATTCCTCAAACTCTTCCCGCTTGGATGTCAGAAACTCGTAATTCTTGGGGCCAATTATTCTCTTGGAGGGCAACTGGGCATCTGGAAATGAACCTTTAAAGAGGATAAAACTGAAAAATGAGTGCATATATAAAAAACTGAGAAGAAATTACCTTTCAGTGTCTTAGGTTTACTTCTAGGCTCCAGTTGGAAGTCTTTTTTGGACTAAATTATTTTTTAAAAAAAAATAACTCCAAATAATAAAAAATATGCAAAAAAGCACAAAGTGAAGCAACAATGATCGGAAAACTTGCCGTGAAACTCGGTGAGCTTCGATTCGAGGACGTAAAACTCTAGATATCTCCGGTAGACCGACCAGTGCTCAGTTTCATGACCCACTATTGGAAACCAAATATTAAAAATCAGGAAGTTGGACGAGAAATTTTTTATCAAAACCTAAAATTTCTCAAATTAATTATTCTCAGTACAATTTCCAACACTTAGAGAAATCAAAGCAAATTTGATTTACAAAACTGTTGAGATTTTCAGATCTATAAGGAAAAAAAATTTGAAGTTAATCTCTGAAATTGTCAGGAAAAAAATCTGAAATTTTTACATTAATTTCAGAAATTTTCTAAAAGTAAATTTTAAAGTTTGAAAATTGTAAAATTTGCCAGAAAAAAAAAATCTGAAATTGAGATTAATCTCATAAATTTTTAGTAAAGCCTGGAACTTTCTGAACTTCAAATGTCAAAAGTTTGCAAGAAAAAAAGTCAGGTATCTTTGGATTAATCTCATAAATTTTCTCAGAAAAAAAGCACATTTCTGAGTTGCAAAGGTCGAAAACCTGCGAGACTCAGATGTTTTTAAATTATTCTCAGATAGATTTTAGAAATAACTTGCACAGTAAAAACTGCTGGGTTAAAAACAACCCAATCTGTAACCCAGTGTGGACAGACCCGATGCTGGGGAGTTTTAACTCAACTGGGTCAATGGTTTGACCAACACACTGCGTTATGGCAACTGGAAATTTGAGTTTCAAAAGTCGAGAATTTGCAAGAAAAACCCAAGAAATGTTTAGATGACACAAAGACATTTTTTATAGAAAAAAAACAAGGAAATTATAAAAAGTTCAAAATCTTCAACGTCCGAAACTGGACAAGTCGAAAACTTGAGAGAATAAAACTTGAGACATTTTTAGATTGTTCTTAGTCGACTTCACCCCCTAGTGGTCTGGAGGACTTTTCAACTTGTGAAATTTTTGGTGAAAATTTACTTTTTTATTTTACAATGTGCCATTGTGTATACCTGACAATGTTTTTCTTAAATTTTCGTAAAGTTTACAGAACAAGAAGCATAAATTTCCCTGAACTTTGGCGCCAACTCCCTGAGTTGACCTGCTTTCCTGTCATTGCGCTCCACGTCGATGCAGAAGACGGGAATCCTCTCTCGCTTCACGTCGTCGTCGTAGAAGTCGATGTACGGGATGGTGATGTTCCAGGCGGAGAGGTTTCGAGGCGTGCTGGGCGTGGACGTCGCCTCCATCGGCGAGTCGTCCTCCAGAACCATCATGGCTTCCTCGACCTTCAGTTGAAAATGCAGCAGGTGTCAGCCATTTAGTGACGCTACAATCTTCTCCCTCTCTCATTAGCTAGTTTCCTGTCACTTCACTATCAAATAAAAGCCACTAGAGCCAATAAAACCTTTAAAAACAAATCTGCACTGCAAAAATACAAAATATTAAAGTCAAAACTTTGCCAGAAAAAAAATCTGAAATTTTGAGATGTATTTCAGAAATTTTCTAAAAAAAATAAAACTTGGAAATTTCTGAGTTTCAAAAGTCTAAAATTTTCCACCTATGAAACTCAGAAATTTGCAAGTATGTTCTAGAAAATTTTGGAGATTTTTTCTTGCAAATTTTCGACTTTTCAATCTTAGAAAAAAGAAATTCCAAGACTAATATCAGAATTTCAGTCAGAGAGGGAGGGAGGGAGGAAGGAAGGAAGGAAGGAAGGAAGGAAGGAAGGAAGGACTAAAACAGGAAATATTTTCTGTGAAAAACTTGCAACAGCGTCTGATTTCCTTCACTCAGTCTCGCCCCCTGGTGGCAGTGGTCTGCCAGCCTGCAGATAATGAGCCGTACTTGATAAAATGTGCTCAGTATGTTCCAGCTGGGGCAGCCGGTCTCACCATGTCGTCCTCTCCCTCCACCAGCCCGTAGGACGGCAGCATGGCGCCCTCCATGGTCGTGCTTTTGAACACTCCTTTGATCTTGCTGCCGATGCGGCTGATCCCGAACGACTCGCCCCTCTTCGACGTGTTCCTGCAGAGCCAAGAGGGCGGAGAGCGAATGATGACCGACCGACCGAGGCTCCGCTTCAGCAGAGCGCATGCAGCCAGAGAGGAAGAACGACACAGCAGAGGAGGGACGAAGCTACCCAAGACAAAATGCCACTTATCTTACAATGCCAAAAACTCTGCTGGCCCAAAGCAAAAACAGTTACAAAGCAGTGAGAGTATTGGCTTCACACGGTCCGATCCGGAAGCTTCGATCAGTAACAAAGGAATTATGCTGGTATTAATCACAAGTCATCCACAAAACAAAGCAGACACTCCGAGTCTGGCAAAAACACGAAATATCACCAAGTGCTTTGGTCTGGATTCTACTGCAAATACCTTCAATTAAGACAAAAGTAAAAGTAACTTTTCAGCTACATGAAGAAGATTGTTTCAAGTCAAAACTTCCTTAATGCTGATTAAAAAGAATGCTGATTCAACGGACAGATTATTTCACTTGTTACAAGACGTTTTTCCCATGAAATGATGAAATAAGCTACAAAGGAGTATCAGGGCCATTGCACATGGAAATAAATAGGAGCCAAAAAAACTGAGAAACTTTTAGACTACTCTCACAAAACAAAAACCTGGACATTAGAAAATATGAAAATTTGCTAGAAAAAAACTTGAAAACTTTCTGAGTTTCAAAAGTCAAGTATTTTCCAAAAAAAATCAAAAAATTTAGAGATTAACATCAGAAATTAAATAAATAAATAAAAAACTTGGAAGTTTCTAAGTTTGAAAAGTTGAAATTTTGCAAATAAATGAATAAAATTCTAGAATTTGTCTTGAGGAAAAACTCAAGTTTCAAATGTTGAAAACTTTCCACTTTTGAATCTCATAAATTTCCTTGTTTTTTCTAGAATATTTCTGAGATTAATCTAGACTTGAAAATTTTTGACTTTTCAGATTCAGAATTGTACAGGGTTTTTTTTTCTACAAACAGTAGAAAAAGTAAAACAATTTGGACTTTAAAATGTCCTTGTTTTTTTCCTAATATAATTTCTGAGATTAATTTAAAATTTCTGAATTTTTTTGGTTGAAATTTTCTCCTTTTTTTTTCTGTCTACAATGAACCCAAATCGCTGCCGGAATAACCTGCCAGTGGAACTAGGAATTTTTATCAATATTAATCAACTATGACTTAAAACAAGCCCATATTTCTTGCTGAAAAGTTATCTTTAAGTAATTTGTGTCTAATTTTAAGAGCACTAAGATATTCCCACTAGAAACTAGACTAAAAATACTTGGTAAGAGTTTGTGTTTTTGCAGTGTAGGTTGAGAAACAGAGACCACACGGGTTCAAACCCAATTAAAGAGACAAGTCACTGCATTGTTAGAAATAATAGGATAAAAACAGGTTTCCATGCAGTTGGCCTACCATGCAGGCGTCTGGGTGGGACTGGGGTCACATGAGGGGACATGGAGGGAGATTGACGGCATGAAATCACACAGATGGACCCTGACTTACTTGGGCGATGAGTGGCGGTGGGTTTGCGAGCCGTATGGGAAGTTTGTGAACGTGGACTGGGCATGGAGGGAGCTAAAGGATGCAGGTGAGGAGCTGCCAGAGGCGGTGAAGAGTGAGGACGGGGACTCGGGGCTCCAGTCCCAGGAGCTACAGGCAGAACAGGGCCGGGTCCCCCGCGGGGCCGGTGGGGGAGAGGACAGGGCAGGCAGTATGGTGGTCAGGGAATCACAGTGGACATTCAGGGTGCATTCACACCAGCCCTGTTTGGGCCGCTTTAACTCCAGTCCGTTTGCCTAGAAAGTCCGGTTCGGTTGGGGAGGTGAGCGCACAAAATACAAATCTACAACCCTCGGTTTTGGTTCGGTTGAGGTGAACTCTGGTGCTGTTCGAATTTATACATGAACACCAAGTGGACCGGAGACTGCTCCAAAACCAGGAAGCGGACTACAGCACAAGGCATTCTGGGTAAATACCAAAACAAACTCGCTAGCGAGCTAATGCTAGCCTTTTACCAACGACAAAAGAAAAATCCTCCAACCGCTAAAATCTGACGCTACTTTATTTTTGTTTACATTTCACAATCAGTGTTTACTTCTGAGGTTTTCATGTAATTTCCGTCAGGTTTTTGGTGCAGCAATTTCCGTGGGTTTTTGGTGCAGCGCCCCCACAGGTGGGGAGGGGAACAACACAGAGGTCAATTCAACAACACAAAATAAGGGTCAGGCTACAGTTTTTTCTTTTTTATTATGAGAATAAAATCATAGTACTACGAGAATAAAGTCTAGTCTTAAGCCTACTGGAATAAGGTCATAATATTACTAGAATACAGTCGGAGTAATATGAGAATAAAGTAGAAATAACAAGACTAAAGTCTAAATAATACAAGAATAAAGCCATAATATTAACAGAATGAAGTTGTAAATGTATGGGAACTAACAAAGTTGTATACATTTTTGTAAAAAGTTACAAAAAATGTATTATTCAAGTTTTTTCTTATTAAAAAGAATTTCTCAAAATGTTAAAATGCTTTGTTTCTGATTAAACTCCGTTTTAATTCTGCTAATATTGTGACTTTTTTCTTGAAATTAAACAAAAATCCTCATAGCCTGGCCCTGTTACATCATCGCACAACTTGCTAATTGAAATAAAAGCCACTTTTTAAAAATATTTTCAGTCATTTATAATGTCTTTCTTATCAAATAAAGCGAGAAAATTTAAATGAAATCGTACCTGGTGTGAATAAAATCAGAGATTTTATTTTTAAGCCACATCGCTCAGCCCTAACACGGTGTGAAAGCGAACCGCAGCAGCTGAAAATGTAGTAAATGTGATTTTTGTCCCCAATCGAACCGATTCTACTGGACCGTCAGGTGGGAAAACACCCTCAGTGACAGACAGAGCACGGCGGTTCCTGGTGGACGGACAGGCCGAGCAGAGGAGGTTTCCCAGCCGCATTTATGAGGAAGGTTAAAAGTATCCACCACTCATCAACTTTCCCACATTTTACCACCAATTTAATCTACTTCATTGGGATTTTGTGTGAGAAAGAGATGCCAGTTTTCTAAGTTTTCTAAATCCCGACATTTTGTTTGGTAATGTTTGCAGTGTGGTGCAGTGTTTTGTTTTGCTGGTTGTTTTTTATCTGCAAGTAGAAGCGGACATTTATTGTGTTGTTTATCATTTATCGTCATAAATTTCCTATCATTGTAAGAATTTGATTTATCTTTACAATACATTGTTCTCATGTGAGGTCAGATTTCCGGGGACTTTGTAACTACCAAGAGAGCCATCTTGGTAGGCAGTTGCTATGGAGTTGCTATGACAACAATAAACAAGCCACAAGCTTAGAAGTAGCTCTCACCTTGTTCCTAACAATATAAGTACAACTACAAGTACTGAGTACTCCACCCACCTCTTTGTAATACTTAGATGAATATCAGTAATATTTACTGCAGTACTTGCTGCCAAACTAGAAAAACGTACTTAATTAAAGGAGCTAAGACGAATATATATAGTTTTGCGCTGCGCTTGCCTACCAACATGGCGCTGATCACTTCCAGTTCAAACCAGAACCTATGTCAAACTCTTAAACTGTTCTTATTGTTTTTTTGTTTACTATTTTCTCCACTTTTCTTTCAATAAATGTGGATATGATTAAATGCCGTTATTGTGTGCACTTCAGTGATAAAAATTACACTTCTTTATGTGATTGGTGCCCTGAAGAAGCTTATTGGAAATGGACAAGTGTTTTTTAAGAGTATATTTCTGTTGTCAGGCAGTCGTTGCCATACAGCTACCCCAAAAAGCAGCAATAAATAGCTGGTATTGTCACTTTTATTGTTATTACAATAGTGCCACAAAATATTGCAATAAAACTTGAAGTTCATATCACCCACTCCTATTTGCAAGGAATACTCTGATTGGATAAAAAAACAAACAACTTGTTGCCTAGCAATGAGGTGAGAGAGCCTGGCGGCCGCCATGCTTATGAGACAGTGGGGCAAACCCTGCGAACTGTTTTATAACTTTATCCTGCTTTACATGTATTTTTAGTTGAGATATATGATTCAACAAGGCTGGAACCAATTCACACTTCTCAGACGTGCATGGTTTTAATTCAAATCCACAATTTGTCTATCACATAAAATCCCAATAAAATACATTGAAGTTTGAGGAAAGTCTGTGGAAAAGTTAAATGGGTGTAAATACTTTCACAAGGCCTTCAATAGGATAATTTACACCAATGAGAATCAATGAATACACCAGTAAACCTACTTTCTGATCATTCATATTTAGGTTTTTAATAGATAATATTAATCAATAAGTGAAGCACACACACACAACAGCCATCTTTCTGAATCTCCCCACCAAATAAACTCTTATTTAGGAGTAAAATGTAGAATGTAATGAATTTATGAATGATTATTATACAGCTAAAATGCTAATGCTAATGCATTCGACAGTATTCTGAGCCAGTGCCCTGGTCAGGCAAGGAAGAAGCGTCTTTTATATGTTGCGTGCATCCCTGTTAAGCCAGTCACGGGTTTGGTCAGCACACTGATGCCTCATACTCACCGAATGTCATCCAAACTGACGCTATTTCTGGAACAATATGCACAAGGAGTTAGCTACCTACACAGCATACGCCGTGAAGTTAAAGTAAAGCTAGAGCGATCCAACCCCAAGTCTCTGGTTAAACTCTGTTAGTGCACTGCCTGTGGTTTTACAAGACACATCGAAAATAACAGACCCTTTTTAATATACACATTATTTCCTTCAATCAAGATGTTTTGACTCGTCTTAATGAATTTCACATTGACAGAGAGACTGTTTTGGCCGCTGCAGCTCTCCGTCTTTCTGTAGTGTGACCTGGGACTTTCCTAGGTTGGTTTTTATTTAATTTTACTTTAATTTCATTTATTTGATTAGGACAGTGCACGTTAGTCAACATTACCACAATTCATGGCAGCATAAATTTGCAGGAATTAGCACAAAAGCTAATTTAAACTGGTTTATGTCTGGAAGAGCTCCACAGAAAGCAGCTGAAACACAACATAATTACAACATAAAAATGAAAATATTAGTTCTATAAACTTATTTTGTAAGCCAAGTCTTCGTCTGATTAATTGTGACATACTGAATTATCAACAAGATGTATAAAAACAGACCAAATATGCCAATGTTAGCGCTGAGCAGTTTTAAAGGCAACTCTGCCAAACACTAAAGAAATCTATACAAACATCTGACTTTGTCAGTTATCTCATTATTCTGGTTTAGTAAATATAAATTATTCTGGTAATCCTAGCTGATCTAAAACAGGAAAGTTTAGTCTGATTTGATGTTAAACATTGAGAAAAAATGTTGTCTTTTTAAGCAGTGCATGTAAATATCCTAGTTTTAACTGTATTTTAGATGTAATCATAAATATTTGAGACTAAAGTCGAATGATGTGAACATAAACGATGCAGCAGATAATAAATCAGAGATCCAGTGGGTCGTGACCTCTTAGTGGAGATTGCTATGATAAACAAAATACTGCATGTTGAGTTTGGATGCTTCATCGTATCTGATTTATTAATTAACATCCCCATCACAATGTTACACTAAGTCACAGTTCATTTCTATTGATCTTTAGAGCTTTAAAAAGAAACTGATGGTAAGCTACAACCTACCTGCTCATCTTTGAGTTCCTGGCAGGAGACTCCGCCCCCCTCAGAAGCTGTCGAAAGTACTACAGGAAAAAACTAAGTGAGTAACGACCACTCTGTAGGTTTGGTACAGCATATAAACTCTAGTATTTAGAAATAAGATTTTAAAAAATCTTATTATTATTATCCTGAAAGAAATATGATAATAACTGCTGACTGCGGACAATGTCTGATGACAAGGCTGAAAACAGATGTACATCTTTGAAAAGCAAAAGTGGAGCCTCCTGCACAACCAGCAAGAATGCAGCAAGTGGTTTCTGGATAATAAGTCAACAGACACAAGTGTTTTACTTGTCTTTTCCAGTAGCCATTGTACAGAGCATACAGCGGTAAAACCAACTGACCAAATGTGCTGCAGCTCAATTTGGGTTGCTAGGTAGTGGGCAGAACTCTGCTGGGGTTGCTAGGTAACGAGCTTTACTTCACTGGGGTCACTAGGTGAGGGACAGTGCCTGCTGAGTTGTGGTGATATATTCCATAAAAACAGTAACTTACTGCCAGAAAAGGGCTGGGTGTTTGTTTTTAAGTGGCTGGGTCGTTTTTAGAAGCAGTTTAGAACCAAGTGGAAGGACAAAAATGTGTAAAATGTGAATTGTTCAAAATATGTCTCCATTAAAAATCTTTTTATTGACTTAGATGAAAGCTTGTGGTGAAATCATTGATTTGCTGCTTCAGTTACTGACCTCGTCGCTGTGACAGAACATCGGGGTGAAAACATTTTCCAGGAGCGACAGAACGTGTTCATAGGCTTCAAACAAACACCTCATGGTCTGCAGTTTCACCACCTCTGCATACGGGCCCTCAGCAACTGATACCACACAGAAAACAGAAAAAGAGATACATGCAAATGATCTGTTAGATTTTAATATAAAAAGAATAAAAGATCTCATTTAACTTACTGTCTCATTGGTTTGCCAGACTCACATGATTATAACAATGGCCAGAAAAGCAAGTTTCATTACAAATATGCGCAAAACTTTGACAATATTCCACTAATGTAAAAAAAAAAAAACATAATTGTGGCGTTTCCATTAAATAAGAAACACATGAATAAGTTTGTTCACAAGTTAAGTCATCAAGAAACATGTCACTCCATCTTCATCCTCCCATTTCCTGTTGTCGTCTTCGTCTTTTCAGCCAGTAGTAACATCCGGTTGAATCATGTTACTCGTGTGTTGTCAAAAAAAGAGTTTCTATTGCAGTTTTGCAAAATAAAACCAATTTTGTTACGGCCAAAAACAAACACCTAATCCTACCGGTAAAATTTTTAATAAAAAAAACGAGTGCGCGATTATTAGAGAGAAAATATGAGCACAGACTTTAAGCATCAGAGAATCTGACAGTTTTCTTCACTTTGGCAAAAGTAAAGAAAAAAAATATCCAAGTGTCCATAACAGCAACTTAAATCCACTAAAGGTAAATGAAATGTGCTTTTCTGAAAGCGTTCAGGGTTACGTACTGTTCCTGATTTCCTCCACTATGAATGGGTCGAAGCGGATCTTGTCGATGCTCTCGTCCAAGCAGTAAGTCTCGTAGATCTTCTTCACCTCTTCATGCAGCATCATCTTCTCCGAGTCCGACAGCTCCGGGCACAAAATCCTGTCGTTGAACTCCTCTGGGAAGTCGGGAAAGTTGGACACAACCGAGTCACTGTGTGCAAGACTTTCATGGGACAGAACAGCAGCTGGCGTATCGATCGAAATATCGATACCAAGATAAGTATTGGTATCGGATAAACATTTTTATTTACAGCTTCTCTTCCATATGTCCAGCAAATTACTCAAGTTCATGCAGAAATTAAAATGGCAAATATCAAGAGCTTACATTTAAATTTCATACCCTTGTAATGTTTGCATTCAAAATGTTTGCTTTCTTTCAAATACAATCTGTCTAATTTCCCATAAGTGCAATTTTATCATCATCTATTCAGCTGAAAAATAAAAAAACAGTTTTGTAAAGATATATACCTAAAAATTAAAACTGGCCTCACATTCTACCTTGAACAGGTTAGGATAGGTCTGCAGGTCACACAAAACATCTCCATTACACTTTTTTCACAAAATCATTTTCACAATGGCTTCTTTTCTAGAAGCCATTGTACAGCACATACAGCATACAGAAGCAGTTGAGACCCAAATGAAAGTACAAAAATGTGCAAAATGTGAATATTTCTCCACATTTTCTAATTATTCAATGACAATGCCATTTTTTCAATATTGGATATATTGGCCCTGTATTTTTCTTATACTTAGTATCAGAAAAATTGCAATTATGGCCTCCCTGCAGAAGGTGAAATAACTGACCTGTTTTTGTCCATGTGTGAACAGGAAACACTCACCTACGGCGAGACAGAACTGGAGGACGTGAACGGCTCCTTCCTGTTTGAGGAAGTTCATAAAACGAAAGAGAAGGTCCTGCTGCTCTCTGATTTCCTTCAGCTCCAGCTTGAGCACCTGGTGCAGGAAGAAGCAGACAGTTTAGGTGCTTATTTGGTGATATAGCTAATAATTTATCAATATTCTATATGAAGAACAAACACTTGCTGAGGGCTTTCTGTTACGAGAATCTGAATATTTCTGTAAAAATGGAACCAGCGCTGAAGTTGGCTCTGTTGCTTCTTCAGGCTAAAGAGACAAAAATACAGTAAATTCATTATACATATTACATGAAGGCTTCCTGTTAGCAGATATTAAGCTATAACTATACTACAGTACAAACATACTTTGCATTTTATGCACACTTCTGTATTAAAAATAGGGTTTCACTTATCGATTAGTTGTTATTTCTGTTGTTTTGTTTATTTTGGACATTTAAAAGGTCTTTCAGTTCCAGTGTTAAATGCTCAGTAGAATTTAATGATCTTTCATCATGTGTTCTTGCATTACAGTGACCTGACAGTATCAACTAGAAAAAAAAATCTGAATCCACCAATCAGATTAGCTAGCTGTCTAGCTAACTAGCTACAAAGTTAAATAAATACTGTATTGATCCCCAAAGGGGGGAAATTTGTTTTGTAAACATCTGTGATCAGCCAGCAAACTGCAGCCGGTGTGCACCCTGATCCTAAATGTCATATTTTCTATTAACTGTAAGCAAAAAAAAAGTCCTAATTAACAGAAATAAAGGGTTAAAAACAGTCTATGTAATTAATCTATAGCATGTGTTTCAATAGCTGTGTTTTCATTGACTGTATAATTACGCTATTTGTCATTTTGAAAATAAATTTGCTTCATGAAAACACGGAAATTTTGATAAAACTTTCAAAGGTGTGTTTTGTGGCAATGGGAATGGTTTTTCCACATCGCATTTAACAGAAACACCACAATTGTAAAATTAGTGGAACATCAACAATGTTTTGCTTACATTTGTGATGGAAAGGCTGCTTCTCACTCAAATAAATTAACTGTATTCTTATTTATTAAATATGTTTGTAAATAAATCATAAACTACATCCACTCTGCAACATCAAGACAGAAATAAAAAACATGTTAGTGAAATTTGATCAAAGGTTGAATGTACTCACAGGGGAATTGTCGATAAATATTAAAATTAAATGATTCACTGTGTCCTGAAGGGAAACAAACATATTTTCTATCAGCAGGAGGTTTAAAGTGACAGCAGCTCTAAATAGATCTGAACTCACCGGGTCGGCCAGGTAGTCCATCGAAGGCAGGAAGACAGAACCGGCCAGAACTTCTCTGATCAGCAGAGTCAGAGATCTGTTGGAGACAATAAAACAAAATCCTTCAAGACAACAAGCCCGAGTGTTCACACCCACTCAGAAGGCAGACTGTTTCACTTCTGAGTTGGAAAAATAACATTGCAATAATTACAATAAAATAGACTAGACAGTTTGGCTGTAATGGTTTGACATGTTTGTAATAATAAAATATCTTAACTTTATGGAAAAATTAGTGGGGGAAGCAGCCAAAAGAAGTAGAGGAAGAATCAGGTGGGACCAAATCTAACTTTATGACTGAAGGGAACAAAATGTTATTAAAACATCCGAATTCTGTTTAGTTTCCAGTGCAAATATCTCAATATGTTTAGACTAAAAAAAACTAACTTACAAGTAACTTTTCATCAACATGTAGGAACTTGTTTTAAGAAGAAAAACTCAATTTCCATTGGCAGATTATTTCACCTATAACACTGGAAAAATGTCTTGTTATTAAAGAAATAATCTACCAATGAATGAAGTACATTTCCATCAATATTAAGGGATTGTTAACCAAACTCACATAGCTAGCTGAAATGTTATTTGTAAGTTAATTTTGTCTTATTTTAAGATATTTATTCTTGAACCTAAACAAAAATATGTGGAAAGATTTTTTTGTTTTTGCAGTGAAGGATTCGGGTCAGTTTCTTTCAAAACATTTGAGTTTTAAACAAGTTTAAAACTCAAACAACTTTAAACAAGTTTTATAAGTCAAATAAAAGCTGAATTGGGTGCAGAAAAGTTGGCTTTACAGTAAAAGTTTCTGGATTTATAAGACTTTTCTTATTATAAGAGCTTGGTTATAAAAACAAATACTTTGTGCTGTGCTTAAATTTCATGTCAAAAATAATTTTACCCCGATTACATTTTTTTTTTTTTTTTATCATTCTTGAACTGCAGTTGTGGGCCGAAGAATAATAAGTCCATGGGCCACAAACGGGCCCGGGCCGCACTTTGGACACCCTGCTTTATTTGGTAATTAAACTCACATTTTTTGCATTGGAAACACAAACTTTAATGTATTTTTGTTGGATTTTATGAAGGAAAAAAAATCTAAGCAATGCAAGTTTTAAAGTGTGAAGGAAAGAAGACATTAAATTTATTATTTTTAAATAAAAATACACATAACGTTGCATGTGTGAATTCGGCCCTCTTTATCGTAGATTCACATTTTGTTGTAATTCCATATGAACATATAGACTTTTACTCATTCTTATTTGGAGATTAATTTAAATAACAAAGGATTCATCTACGTAACTTTGGGCACTGCAGTTTGTATATTTTGTGCTGCAGCGGTGCGCTACCTGCAGTCTGTGCCTTTGGGAGGCAGGATGTAGGGGAAAAGTATCTCAGTCAGCTTCCTCAGGTAGAGGAGTTCATCTCTGCGGCTGCGCAGCGCCACGTGGAGATCCGGACCGAACTCATCCAGCGCTGCTTGTTGAAAATACTCTGCGTTCTTCACTGCTTCGAACGACAAAACGTAAAGTTACACCTGCAGTACCGATCGCAACCTACAGGAGGCAGTGTGCTGAAACCAGGAATACCTTTCTGCCTGGCTTTGCTGATTATCTCAATGTGTTTCATGGAAACTTTCAGGAGCTTTCTAGTGATGAGTGAAGCCACGTCCACCTTTGAGGAAACAGAGAGATTAAGATAAAATCTAATAATATAAAAATAATAATAATGTTAGGATTTGTTACCTTTTGAATTCGGCGGACCAAGACAGCAGCGAGGAAGCGTAACGTCACCCTCAGCTCATCAACAAATGAGTCGTCATCTGTGATTTCTCTGGAAGACGTCATTCAGTCACTTCAAATCGAGCAGCATCACATTTTACACCCAAATATAAATGTTAAAGGTGCTAGAATGGCTCTATGGGCGATTCAAAACATATTCATGAAGATTTTTACCCAAGTAATGAGATTTTAGTCTGTTTAGTTCTGCCTATTTTGAGCTCTTTTCAGAGTGAGCGGTAAAACCAGCTGAACAAACGTTGCTAGGTAACAACGTTGGGCTCTGCTGGGGTTGCTAGGTAACGCCGTTGGGCTCTGCTGGGGTTGCTAGGTAACGCCACAGTGTGCCGTTACATTCTGGGGGGTTTTGAAACAGACAAAATTCATTTACTTATTAACAAAAAATGGCTGGGTATTTTATTTTTAAGCACTTTGGCTGTTTTTAGAAGCAGTTGAGACCCAAATGGAAGCATAACAAAACAATCAAAAAATTTACTTTTCATAATACGTCCCCTTTAGCAGAAAAAAAAAACCTACCTGTACCAGGGATATACCACATTCTCTAAGACAAGCTCCAGAATCTGTGAAAGATAAAAATATTACATGAGATCAGTGGATTCAGAACAGCTTTTATTGCTTATTTTAATTGTAATGTCACACCTCAGATAGAGAAGCATCCACCTTCGAGGGTATTTTCAGGTCAAGCCATGGCTGATAGTTTTCCAGCAACAAAGTTGGTCTGGGAAGCAGAAAAATCACAGAATTACACACAAAGAAGAGCTAAAGTCATTTCTGACCACTACCTGGCGCTAGTAGTTTTTAATTTCTTTGTCTCCAAATTAGTTTCTTTATTTCAGGGATGTCCAAGTTTCCAAAAATCAATCAAGCAAATACAGCAATCAAATTTTTATTTTTTTGTGAGAAAGGGATTCATCATACATCCAAAATGTAAAACCGATTTTGCAAGTTTGCTGTATTAAAAGAAATTAATAAATTAATAAATTAAATAAAAATTGATTTGGTTGCAGCAAAGTTGGCTTTTCACTAAAGTTATGTTTAATTGAGTACATTCAAATCTTACTCAACATGTTATGAAGTCATACCTGTGTCTTTTGCATTTAATCTTTCCACATACAGCACAGCTGTGGCCCAAAGGAAACAGCTCCTGCTGGAAGGACTGAGGGAGAAATTAACACACATTATTAATCTGTCACAGTAACAAAATAAAATCAGAGTTTTACAACAGCATGTCCGGGGTCATTAGATTAAAATTTTTCCAGCAAAAAAATATGGGAATTTCAAAACTTTTTGATTTTTCAAACACGGAAGTGTCCATGTTTTTTCTGGAAAATTTCTTATATTGGTCTTATAATTTCTAAGTTTCCACTCACATATTTTCAACTTTTAAAACGCAGAAATTTCCTTGTTTCTTTTTCAGAAAATTTCTGAGATCAGTATCAAAATTTCTGAAATTTTTGGTCGAAAATTGACTCTTCCTTTTTGATTTTGTAATCTAGGTCGCAGTAGTCTGACCAACCTTTGTTTTTGGTTTAATGGACACGAATATGTTTGGCAGCAGAGACTCGGGACCCAGTGAGCAGTAAAACGTAACCACACCCGCCAGGAAGGACCAAAACACCATGATAATATGAATATATCTACAAACAAAACAAATCACATCATTAACAATCACATGCCAAACAAACATTACGTCATCCCAGGTCAACATGTGATGCGTTCAGGGACCCCGAGCGGCGTTTACTTGCCTGTTTAGCAGAAGAGTGGTCAGCAGTAAGACCAGCAGGAGAAAACAGAAAACTGGGTACTGCCTGCCGAGCTCCCTGACCCGGTCCAGCTTCATCCCGCGACTCGTCAGCTGCAGAAAAGCTCTGATGCTGCCCATCTTCCCTATAATCCATGAAAACAAAAACACGCTGCAGCGTCGGGTTCTGGGAAATTTACAGCATTTTATTTATCAGTCCAACACTTACCGCCGGTTTTACGGCCGAGCAGAGGCAGGAAAATGACACAAAGGTTGCTGGATGGTTGGATGATCAGCGCAGGCGTGGTGCCCGTCTGCAGCTGTTGGGATTAAGATCACGCAGCATGGTTCCTCCCGGAGCTGCGGGTCTAATGGCTGCGGTGCTGGCTGTCAGCCCGGTCCGTGGAGGGGCTGCTGCCGGTTGTCAACACCGGAGACGCGTGATGTCACCGCGCTCGCCGCCAGTTCGGCCTCTGGTTCCTGTAGTTCTCACCAGTACCAAACACTACACCTTCCCGACATGTGGATTTTTTTCTTCATCTGGGTTTATTCGCAAATCATGACTGCGGTTCAATCATGAGGTGCTAAAATATCCGGACATGTTTTAAAAAGTTGATATTCCATTAAGTAAGTCATATAAATTTAAGCTAAATAAGTTGTTTCTCTTCTTTGTGTTCATAAAAGATTAGGAAAAAATATTTGTTTTGATTCGTTTTAAAATTTTTAAACAATAATAATAAATATTATTCAGTGGTGCCTCCAAGGGGTGGCAATGTGGGGGCCATGACCCCTGCTTGAAAAACACTACTACCCAATCTTAGTTCCCACAAGTCTGAACCGAAAGTGATTCACGGCATCTTAGCAGGCAAGCGTACGTACAACAAAAATACAATATGTGGGCACTCTTCACCAGTGTGCACATGCCCAAATTCACCATGGAGGAGCTTTGCAACCTTAAATCCACAGACGTATACAATCAATGTTTAAGTGGATTTGTAAAGGACATATGACCACTTCACATGAACGACAAGGTTCTGGTGACTGGCAGAATAAGTACATGTAGTAACATACACATAGGCTACATGTCCGCCTTAGCTTGGAGGTAAAAGCTACGTTAGCTAAGCTAATTTTGGTAGTTCAGCAATAAGTACAACAGTAAATAATGGGTACTCAAAAATTGTGATCTAGTAATAGTTATGTACATGTCTTATTTGTAAATTAAATAGGAACCAGGTGAGAACTTTGTTTGTTGTTGTTATAGCAACTTCCTGCCAAGATGGCTGCCAGTTAAAGTTCTCAAAAGTGTGACACATCACATGAGAACTGATGTATAGAAAGTTTTCAGGTGATGTCACTTCCAGGAACTTTGTATCTAGCAGTCATCTTAGTAGGTACCAAAATAACTGTCATGACAGTTGCTATGGTGTTGCTATGACAACAATAAGTCACAAGCTTAGAAGTTCTCCCCTCATTCCTATTCAAGTACATTTCAACTATTATTTGATTAAAATGTTTGAGTACCTCTAGTATTACGAAAATATATGTGATATTTACTGTACTACTTACTGAGCTAAAATGGACATGTAGCCTACTAGTATATTACTACATGTACTCCAACAGTCACCAGAACCTTATTATTCATGTGAAGAGTTTGAAATACATTGAACGTTATGGTTCATCTATGCCTTGCACTGCATTTGCCTACCAAGATGGTGCAGAATACATCTGGTTCAGACTTGTAGGAACTATGTACACACCCTCTGCAGAATCATGTTCAAGGGCACAAATACAACTTTTAAATCCAAATCTACTTACAAAAATGTTGAATTCAACTCAAATTTATTTTCTCCAAGTGTTCTGGGAACCATCTGTTGTCATGGTAACTGGGACTTCCTGTACTCATTGACTCTAAAGTACATCTTGGTTCATCCACATCTGCTTTTAATTGCAAATGAGGATTGACCTAGGTCCCGTTTTCATTGCGTTTTTCAGTTTTCTTGAATGGAGCCCAAAATAATAAACTGGAAATTTTTCATTTAACAAGGAAAAATTATTTGAAGTTTTGGATCTGTGATTCCATTCTTGCAAAAAAATAATTAAAATAGTTCCTTAGTTTACTGATCACTAGTGTTAGGGCCATGAAATTAAAAATGACAAAAGTTATGAAATTATAAGAATACATTCATATTACGAGAATAAATTAATAAAACTACAAAAGTCAAAATTATACAAATAAAGTCAAATTATGAGAATAGTCAGATCACAAGAACAGCCAAGAAGTCACGTTACAACTATTCTCATAATGAGCTATCTTGACTTTATTCACATTCAAATACAACATATTTTTAAAAATTTTAAATTTTGGCCTGAGTACTTTGGAACTTAGATAAAATGTTTTAACATTTTTCCAAATTTAAATAAATTTTAAATAAAAATATTTTGACAAAAACAGCTACTTAATTTTAAACCATCGACTTTTCCATTTCCTGGATCAAACTGAATGAGTCGAGTATTCAAATAAAAATAATGGATTATATTGGCCTGATATATTTATATCCCAAACTAAAATAATTGTTAGCTCTCAGCACAGCCGCTCACCACCAACATTTACCCAGACAGTAAGACGCAGATAGAAATCAAAAACTTTATTACAAAAATAAGTTACACTCACCTCCATTTTACAGTATAAAACAATTTATTTGCAGGAATGCAAAAAATGTTGTTGGCCACCAACAATAGTTTAAAACTGCTAACATGTTGTTTTTTTTTGTTTATGCGTGTATGTTTTTTTTTTTTTTTTTTTTTTCAAAAGGTGGTTGTTATGCTTTTTTTTACTGAGGGAGTTAACTGTATAGAAAACTGGGATTGACAAACAGTTTCCTTTATGCTATACTTGGAAACAAATCATTCACTGCAGTATCCCTTCTACCACTGTGGGTCTGGGATCCCTTCTACAACCACAGCAGCTGGAGTTAGGCACGCTTTCTGACTGCAAAATATGGCAATTCAGTCATCAGGTCAACTACGCTGGGCGCCATTTATGATGCAGGAAGGGATCATTCGAGATGATCATGATTTTACATGATGGTTTAGAGTTTGCTGACATTATTCTGATGGTGTTTGAAAATGTGTTTCATGAATATAAAAACCCTCCCAGCAGAATAAAACAGTGGCACAAAAGGGACACTGCAGGGCCTTAATTTTTGTATTTTTTTGTTGTTTTTTTTTTTAAATCAAAAGGCATTTGGATGCCTTCTGATTTTAAGCCTTTACAAAACGTAACATTTTCCGAAAAACTATACAACCAGTAACTACATACTCTGAAGAAGCAAGGCAGCTAATTCAGTTCAAAATACGATAAAAGCAGGGCTCGTTTTTAGACTCATCTTATGAGATTGTTTTGCATGCCCAGCTTGACTGTTTACAGCCTGCAGAGCTGCAGCGAAAAGGAGTATATTACATTAAGTACATCGTTTTAGCGCTGCAGCTCTTGTGCATATTGTTTGCAAACAAGCCCTGCTTTCATCTATATAGTTTCCCTATTTACAGTACAGGCCGGGTAGTTTAGTCCTCTGTACTGAGGTAGTCAACCAACCCTTAAAGACCAGTTCTGAAAAGAACCACTTTCCTGGAATGCCTGACTTATCCATGCCAGGTGGGTACACCCTAAAACCCTGCAAATGTTCGATTTCAAACATCCAGATCAAACAATAACATGGATATTTAGACAATAAAAATTGCGATTAGCACAAAAATATACAATAGTATCAAGCTCCTTTGAGCCACTTCAAACCTAACAACTTAAAAAGTGCAATTTCTTCAATAATCTGTTTTTTTCTTTTAAATGGCATGTTCGGGGGCAGGGAAGGGGCAGATTGTAAGGGCAATTCATAGATAGAGCCCTGAGAACCAGGGCGACGTACAGGCTGACATGGGTTTATATTCAAAAATCTGATCGTTTTCTTTTAGGGTGACGGTTTCTGGGGGAGAAGCGAAAATAAAATGGGTGGAAGGGAGATGTTGTTTCTTCTTCTGTAAGGCTGGAATTTCACTGGACCTTTGTTGTTGCTCTCGTCATTTCAACATCCATTGCAGCTTATGGTGTAAACCCACACATCGAGTCAGTCTCCACTGGGACAGGTCAGGAACGCCCTCGGCCTCGTTTCCCTGCTGAATGCAGAATAAACAAAACAATTACATCCAGGTATGGACTAGGACGGCCTCGGAATGGCTAATGCATCCAACATAAATGCTACACTACAGATAGGCCATGCTAATAACGGCTAGCTAGCATGGCCACCAATTACGCCAATTAGAACGTTTAACAGTGCATTCATGAGGTTGATTGACAGCATCAAGACCCTCCTCCCAGCTCTGATTGGTTGTTTCTGGTGCATTACATGACAATTTTATCATATGTTAAACACTTAAATTTATACACTGCAGCTTTAAGCCTCAAATGTTTTATTTTTTTATATTTTACACTTTTAAAATTTATACATGCAGCCACTAGGAAAAATCCATAAAAATTCAAATTGTAAATTGTTAAATCTGTTTCCATGGAGCGTAAATTTTTTTTTTCAGGCCAATCAGGACCAAACTGAAGGTTTAATAATTGGTAATGACTTTCAGAGAAAGAATCTTAAATAGTTTAATTGAATCTAGCTAAAGGTTTTTATTACTTCACATCAAAATGTTGCCAAGAGATTCTGGTTCCCTTCAATCACTTTAACCAAAAAGACATTGAATTTAAGTTTCTGCTTTGACCTTTTTTTGATGTAAAATTGCATTTCCATATACGTCTCTGCCCCCCATCTGTTTAACAACAGTAAGACCTGTTACACAGGTCTTACTGTGTAACAGGTCTTACCTGTTAAAATCTAACTTAAAACTTAGATTTTAAGTTTTAAAAACAAACTTAAGATGAATGTTTTTGTTTTTCAATGAAATTATAATTAATTCATAACTTAAATTTAAGTTAATCACATCTTAGTGATTTAAGTTTTACTGTACTTTAGGGGTTTTTGCTAATAATCTAAAAAATCGTTTTGTAAAGGGTTTTTTTTGCTGCCTTTAACAAAATTTAGCCAGTCGCTTTCTTTTTTGTTCATGTAAATTTTTTAACAGTTGTTTTTTCTAAAACATTTTTTGTTGCTTTACCACTTAATTTTAAAATATGTAATTATTTTTCATGGGGTTTTCTAACATCTAATGGTTTTCTGCTGCTTTATTTTTTAATTTGCATTAGTAACCATTTCAAATGTTATTTTGTTTTAAAATTAACGTTAGAGGTTTTGTCTCCCTCTAGTGTTTCATTATTACCATTAATTCAACAAAGCCTCTTCTTTTAACTGTAAATAGTTTTCATGATTAGGCTTCAGTTTATTTAATTACCTCCTGCCGTTTTTGGCTCCCTCTCTGCGTATGAAACGTAACAAACTGAAATATTCAGCTGAACTTCCGGTACCTCTGATTGTTCCAAGGCCTCCGCGTTGGGTGAAGGCCAATCGGCCCCTGGGTGTGATGGCCCCGCGGCCTCTGGTCTGGCTGGTTCCTCCGCGGACGCCTCCTCTGGCTCCTCTGGCCCCTCGCACAGACCCTTGGAAGTCGTCGTAGCCGTAGTAGGGGTCGTCGTAGCCTCCCCGGTAGTTGTGGTAGTCGTAGCCGTAGTAATCGTAGTAATCTTCATAGCCGTAGTAATCATGGGCGTAAGAGTAGCCGCCCCTCCCTCCTCTTGCTCTGCCTCTTGGTGGCGGCATGTGAGGCGGCCCGTAGTAGTAGTATTCATCATACCTGGGGAGAAACACCAACGTTGAACAATTCTTACAGAAAGTGACAATTTAGTGATTTATTGGTATTATTTTAGCTGAAGCAGAATGAAATAAATACAGCAGGGTCTCACTTGTAGCAGAGTTAATTACAAGCTGCCAACCCTAGCCTGAGAAGCATTGTTCTTGCTTACATTTGCGTTTTGGCGGCTTGTCTCTGGGCTTTGCGTTCTTTCCTCTTCTGGTCAGGCGGCTTGGCAAACACGATTTCAATGTGCTCTCCTTCCAGTTCTTTGCCATTGAGCTCAGCTAACGCCTAAAAACAGGAAAAGGTTGTTTGTTTTTCTTTAACCCGTGGTTATCAGTCTAATCTGTAGCATTCATTAGATTTTTTCTTTCGTACCTTCACAGCACCATCTCGTTCTTCAAAGTGGATGAAGGCGTAGTCTTTCAACTTTTTGACTCTCTCCAGTTTTCCAAACTGATTAAATGTTTTTTCAAGCGTCTCCTCTGTAACAGTGCTCGCTAAATTCCTCACAAACAGCACCTTCACCTGTGAAAGGGGAGGTTTTTATTTTTTATGAAATGGATAATTTGGGACAAAACATGATTAGCGCCACTGGGGGGAAAAAAAGAAAAGCAGAACAGACTTTTTTCCTCCTCAGAGTTCTGACTAAGCTCAAATGATTAAAGTCAGAGGGGGAAAAAAAAGGATTCAGAGAGAAAAAACAGAATTCCGAGAAAGAAGAAAAAAAGAATTCCGAGGAAAAATAAATTGGAATTCAGAGGAAAAAAAAATCTAAGTAATGCAAAATTATGAGAAAAAAGTGAGAATTCTTAAATTTGAATTCATAACTGAGGGGGGGGAGAGTCAGACTTTTTTTTCCCCCCATTGGCCCTAATCATCTTCCGTAACTTGGAGACAACACGGCAGCTTCGTTAAATCTCTGCAGCTCACCTTAGCCATGACTTCTGGGTCTGGGTCCTCAATCGGGTCGGCCCATTCCACCGTCACCACGTTTCCCCACACCTTGACCTTTCCACTCATGAGTCTGCGGCGAGCCTGAGCCGCCGTCTTGTGGTCTTCATACTCCAGGAAGCAAAAGCCTCGGTTCTTCTTCTTGTCGTCTGGCTGGTGGTATAATATGACATCATTTAGACCTTCTGCAGAGACAAAAAGCAAGAAGAGAAAAACTGTAAGTTATTTTTTCCAGACAAAACATGTTCACAACTGCTTGCAAACAAATACAAATATTACAATATAATTAATGGTGGTCAACAAAGAAAATTACCAAAACTGTCCTTGCTGCATTTGCAAATAATTTAAAATGTCTAAATTTAATTGACAAACATTAAATCTTGACTTATTTTTAAGTCAAATATGCAACACTAACTCAAATCCAGTCAACTATTCAGACAAAAGCAAATAATTTTTATTTTCTCCAATAACATAAAAGCCGTACCTGCAAACGGAGAAAAACAAACATTAAGCTGCAGAAATACTGCTGAGCTGCACAGAAAAACCACCAGACTCACCTGTAACTTTAGCAAATTCTTCAACAATCTGCTCTTTTGTTTTACTCTTGGGGATGGAGCCAACAAACAGTCTATTATTGGCCACAGAAATGCATACGCCAATGTGTTTACCCGGTCGAATTTCATTGTTGTTGCACTGTGGATGTTCAGAAAACAGTTTGAAGTTAAAATCTGAATAGATAGAAAAAAAAACCCTATCTAGGTGCATCTGTAAAATAATAGCAAAATGAATGCAACATAATGTTCCCTCAGTCAAATATTAAGTATCATAATTGTAGAGGAGCATGCATACCAGCTTGACAGCTTGCTGTGCAGATTCTTTAGTGCAGTAAGTGACAAAGGCATAGCCTCTGTTGAGGCCACTGAGAGGATCCATCATCAGGCGCAGGTCCCAGATGGTGCCAGCTTTCTCAAACAGTGGAACCAGCTCATCCTCAAACAGGTCTCTGGGAATCTTCCCCACAAATATCTGCATGAAAACAATAATCTTACTTCAAAATGTCAAGAGTAGAAGTACGGACGACATTTTGGGGAAGGCACCCAGTCAGCTCTTAGCGGTAAAACATCACTGTAACCTTGGTTACTACGGGTGACAACAACAAAAGTCATCATTTGGACACCTGGAGTGAAAAAACACTTCAAGCAGTTCAAATATGAATAAACCAGAGAATAAAGATGGAAGTTATGTACCTCTGTACCGATGGTGGGCTGGGCTCCTGTATGGGCAGACTCTGGTGGAGGACCCCCATACTTTCTTTGCCCAGTTGTTACATCAAGCGTATAACCAGTCCTATCCAGCAGAGCCTGAAATGAAACAGAAAAGAAGCAACTTTAACAATAAACACTTAAAAAAAATCATTATACTATTTAATTTTCTCACTGTTCAAAACAAAAACTGCTAACATATTGATTCAAAGCACCGATTCTCACTTTGATTTTGGCTTCATCTGGTCCTTTGTTGGTGTCCGACACTTTGGTCCCTTGTTTCTCTCTCTGTCTGTAAGTCTTCATCACGCCACAAAGAAAGGCACTTTTGTTCTGGAAAGACACAGAAAAATCAAAAACAAGGAAATAACAGAAAAACATCATGAAGAAACCAGATGCTGTCATTTATGTAGGTCACATTTTATTTTCCACACTCATCTAAAAGCAACAACAAACAGATTTGCTCTATATTACAAAATACGAATAAAGTAGTGTTTTCTTGTTCAGCAACACGTCCTGCATACCTGAACATGTGAGAGGTCGCTGTCCTTGAATTGTAAAAGGACTTGGAGAGCACCTTCTTCGTTGAATTCTTTCAGAGCCTCGATTGCTCGGTCATCTAAATCACTGTGTGACACCAAACCTGCAGGATGGACGACAGAAAAGTGCTACCAACAGTAAACACTGAAAACTTTCACCACCTGTGAAAGAAAAATCCATGTGCAAACTTTTCTACAGCAGCTCCTTTATTAATAAATCACTGTGACAGCTAGAAAGAAAAGGGGGGAACTGCACAAGCCTAATCAAATGGGACTGAAGCTGTGGACAAGTTCAGAAGAATTAATCACAACATATGCAAAAGTGTAATGTGATACGCTGTAAGTCTTTCATACTGTATTACAGGAGATTTTAACTGAACCATAATACATTTCCCCTGTATGGCGGGCCATCACCTGTCCGAGGCAGCCACACCAGACAGCTGCCACCATTGTTTCTGTTGCAGCCCCATCTGGCCCAAACTAGCAGCTAACATGTGACCAACCCCTCCCAAAAAAAAATAAAAAAATATATCTAAATCTAGCTTAAAATCTAAAATCATTTGGATGTAGAGTAGGGTCATAAAAAATACTCTGGGGGATTTATTTATCAATCAAGACACCATATTGGGAATGAATATTCTGTGTTTTTAGTAGACATTTTAATCACATATTGTATAATTAAATATTTTTGAAGCACTGCAGTACCCATTTTGGTTGGAAACCACAAAAAGTTGCTTCAGGATCCCAATTCCCCCATTCAAAAAGGTGATAAAATGACAATACATGCATGAATTCATACAAAGAATTGCATATTGAATATGCAAGTGTATTCATAATGCCTTACCTGCTATGTAAATTTCATCTAGTTTTTCAGCAACTTTCTGTGGTAAACCAGCTTCTAATAAAGTCTGGAAGTGCTCAGAATGGGTAACTGCAGCAGAGGTGTCCATTGGCTCTTCTGGACCATTTCCATTTATATGTTCTGTGGCCATGTCTCCAGAAATCTGTATAAATGCAATGAGCCAAATTAATCCTGGGTCTTTGGATGTGTTAAAGCCTCAGATTTGTCAACAATATCATCTTAAAAATACAGAAATGCAAACAAAAAAATGTGATCCTGGTATATGGAGTCATTTTTTACACTTTTGTTCAAAATATCTTACAAGGGGCATTCCAGTGTGAAATAAACTTTGCTTTTTGTGGCTGGAAACTTCTTCCTATCTTGACCTTTTTTTTTACTGGCAGCTTCCAGCTTGGAAGAAGTAACAAACGTGAACAGTGTGCACAAGACAGACAACGCACATACCAAATTGTTACACATTAAACAGAGAAAATTGCGTCTTATTGTGGCATTCTGATTTGGTTTGGCTTAGTTTTACTCGCAGGATCCGCTATGCTCTCCTAATTGCATGTTAGCCGATCTTCTCACTGCTGACTTCAGCTGATATACGTGTTCAGACAATGTTCCCCGGCTTCCGGTGGCTGACCGTTGAGTACAAATGTGCTGCTTTATTTTTGGGTGGCACAAAATAAATGCTCCAAATTTCACTCAAACGTAATCTGTAATTCGTGGTATTTAATTTGTACTGCTGCACGGTAATAGACAACTTGTGCAGATTTAAGATAAAACTGTTCTCTTCGCATTTCAAAACTCAGCAAAGCCAATTCTGATTTGGGCGGACAGATGCCTGAATTATTTCTTCAAACGTTTGCTAATCAATCTCACAAACACGTGCTGTCTGTAGTCAAAGGATAAATGCTAATTACAAATGTATATTTCACTCTCAGAAACAAACTATGCTGAATTTTAGTGCATAAATGCATGAAGATATTTATAGTTTGTTATTTTTAATGTGTTTAAGATGTTGTGTTTAGCGCCTGACACTAAAGATACTGTTAGCAGGCTAGCCGGCTAGCGCGCACAGCTAACTACGGACCCTTTCTGGGACAATAACACGAGACTCATGTGTGCGTTTTTAGTAGGAACTACCGCCATTGATTTAATAAACAGAAGATAGAGCTTACAGTATAGTTGTAAGACGTTGTCAACATCTTTTGCGCATATACCAAGCTCCCCTATTGAGCCTTATTAGCATAAATTGACAATGAGCATGTCAGATCCATGATCTGTCAAAATGAGCTAGCTGGAGCTAGCATGCTAACTCGCACGGTATTACCACTGAGGCCATTGTTAGAACGTCATTTGTTGGTAGACTTCACCAAGTGACAAAGCGCGCTTTTTATATTTAATATGACTTAACGAGGCCTGGAAAGCTAAGTGCTTAGCTCAACGGATGCGTGGTTAGTCAACGTGCCGCCACATAGGAAGAGTCCATTTTCAAAAAGCCGGTCTGGACAACTCGTTCCCAACCACCACCAGTTTCCACATTGTTTGAAACAGCACCGCACGATTCCGGGGTTTTTAGCGCTGAATAAAACAACATTAACGAGACTTTTGAGAAGCATTCGCCCTACCTGCCGCTGGTACACCAATGAATGTGGTGCTGATTGTATAGGAAGATAAACGTGATATTTAAAAGACGGAAAAAGTGTAAAACTCCCGGCAATGGTCCGACTTCAGTCATTCACTCTTGATGATGTAAAATGGCTGCCACGTTCACGCCTCGAGTTTTGTCTCGTCGATGGGGTTTCTTGGACAGCCCTGCACGGGCTTGCCTTGTAGAGCGGCGGGTCATCCGCAGCATCATTCGACACAATTACAGCGAGGACAACGGACGGGTTTGTCTCCCAACCACGGCATTTTAACTGTTAAAACCACGTTTTTTTATTCTTTAAACTACGATAGTGAAACAAACATTTACAGACAAAATGTAACTTTTACTAAATGAGTCCAGTCCGGTAATAAAAACGTCAATTTTTAAAAAGATTAAGAAATATAATGAAAAAAAAACCCCGAAAAAGATACAAAAACAATGTTGCTATAATGCCAACTACAGTGTCTTGCAACAAATATTTATACTACTTGAAAATCACAAGTCACAACCACAATCTTGAACGGATTTTATTGGGATTTTACAGATAAGGGCGGTTCTAGGCCAAATTTACAAGGGGGACAGGGTGGGGCACTTATTTTTTCATGGGGACACAGAACAAAGAATGATTAATAAATATGTATGTATGGCTGTATTTCATAGTTATATATATTAAGTGAGCCAAAGAGCCACCAAGTGTCTCTGCTGCTGCATGTTGCAGACCCCTGATCTTGCAAATGAAAATTGTGATTCCATCTCAATATGGCTAAACCTAAATCTGCAACATCTTAATTTTTAATTCACAAACTATTAAAGATTAAAACAACAAAAAAGTTGAATTAAGATACAGTTTCTGTGCCAGCACATGTTATTCTAAGGAATTTATTCAGTGTAATCTGTTATGCACAGGTGTTATAACAGAGACCAGGAACAGTTAAACAAGGGTACAGCCCTTGGTGGCCCCTGTATAGAACCGCCCATGTTCATAGAACAGCAAAGAATATGCCATAATTGTATTGTGAAAGGAAAATTAAACATGGTTTTCTAAACTTTTTGCAATTAATATTAGATGGCATATATTTAGTTACATTTACTTATGTAATATTTTGACAAAAAAAGATAGTTTTAGGAATAGTTTCCCTGCACCATACTTTTATTTTAGTCATATTATTATGACCAAGAGACATTTCTTACCCATCAGCCATCACCATGTTGATTTACTGCTATGTGGTCATTTTGACCATGTCTGTTTTTATGTCTGTTTTAGTTTTCAATTAATGTTTTATAATTTGCTGATTGCTATATGATAAGTAATTATTTATAGTCTTTTTTTTAAAGTAAGACATTGTTTTATCTGGAGAATTGCACCCAGATTTCATTGTACAATGTTTATTGTTACAATGATATTAAAGATGCTATTCTATTTTATTCTTTTCTACTCTATTATTATAATTTTTTACCAAAATTGTACCAAACAGACACACACCTATATGTGAAAAATTCCCTTCTCACCCTCTGCGGGTGGTCTCTTTCATCCTCTGAGCTCAGGTCCTCTACCAGAATAAGTCAGTCAGTAAATATGCTGCAAAAATATTTAGTACATAGCAGGAGTGTCTAACAAAGTGTGTTCATGAGATGAACACACTTTTACACATTTCTCATGTTTTAACATTAAAATTATTGTTAAGAAGTGTAATTTCTTAATTATCCTGAATCTTGACTTTTACTCCAAGCTGCTCTCATGACCTCTGGACTTTATGGACCTGTAAGGACTGAACCTGTAACAGGTCTTTCATGCCACCGTGTGGTGAAACTGTCTGGCTCTCTTTCATCCACTGTTAGGAAACCAGAAAAAGTAAATTATAAAATTTATAATAATAAATAGGTGAAAAAGAAATCCAGAAATACTTGAAAAATAATTTAAAAAAAAAACTTTTCCCAAGCAGGGACAGAACGATCTAATATATCAAATATAATTTTATATTTTCTATTCAATTTATTTAAGTTTTGAATAAATATTTTTCAAACTCAAGTTGTATTGAGCCTGCGACAGACTGGCGACCTGTCCAGGGTGACCCCGCCTCTCGTTAGCTAGAAAGGCACCAGCATCTCCCGACCCCAGGGGACAAGGTGTTAGAAAATCGATGGAAGTTGTATTGAACACATTTTGATGCATCAATAGACAATAGTTTGGATTTGACATTTAGCAATTAAAAGATTACAAGAAGAAAAATAACAAATGAAAAAAAACTAAGGTAACAGGAAGTACATATTTTTCTTGCAGATTATTTTTGGCATGAACTCAGTTCTACAGACTGAAACTGAGTCCAGTAATTTGTAATTTTGACTCACTGGCCACTTTATTAGGTACAATTCAACAAGAAATGTTCCATATTAATGACAGACTCTGACCTGAACATTCAGAGCCACATAAAGGCAGTTACAAAGTCAGCCTTCTATCACTGGAAGAACATTTCCAGGATTAAAGGAATATGTTCCAGAAAGATCTAGAGAAACTCATCCATTTATGTTTAGTTGCATTGATTACTGCAACAGTGTCTTCACAGATCTGTCTAAGGAGAAAGCTGCAGCTGATCCAGAATGCTGCTGCTGGCGTTCTGACTAAAACCAGGAAAATAGAGCACATCGCCAGTCGCTACACCGGCTCCCTGTAGCTCAAAGAATAGACTTAAAGATGCCTTTTCTCTTTTAACTTATTTATTATTTTTCACATTTGGTTATGAATGTGTGGATTTAAAACAGTTATTCATTGTATAGACACTGGATTGCTACTTTGTTCTGTTGTTGCCAGTTTGCTTGTTAGACAAAAATTTTCACGTTTTTGTACAAACGCTTATAAAAAAATACACAGCCATTTTTTTGGCAATAAGTTAATATTTTTTGGTGTCTGGAAAATGAGCCATTTCAAAAATTTCCTGATTAAGTCAGATTTGGTCTCTGTTATCTAGCAACCCCAGTAGAGTTTAGCCCATTACCCAGCAACCTAAGCTGAGCTCCATTATGTTTGGTCAGCTTATTTTACCGCTGCATGCGCTTTAAAATGGCTGCTGGAAAATATAAAAAGTGTTTTGTTGTTGACTTACCATCCAGAAACCGCTTGCTGCATTCTTGCTTGTTGTGCAGGAAGCTCCACTTCTGCTTTTCAAAGCTGTACGTTTGTATAATTGTACATCTATTGGCAGCCATTTTCACGTGCGTGTGTAAACATAGAGCTGATTATTTGGATTTAAAGTGACAAGAGGCGATAAAACGGGTCAAAATAGGCAGAACTGAGCAGACTAAAATCTCATTGTATGAGAATATTTTGTACAAAAAATGTCATGAAAATGTCTTGTATAGGCCACTACTACCTCTTTAATTTAGCATGTTTGCTGTAATACAACAAAATCATCTAGTTTTCAGTTTATTTTGGGCTTGATTCAATACATTTATTTTCAGTAATTTGTGCCACCTTATTTCAAAATGCTTGCTATATTTAGCCAAGTTTAAGAAAGAATAAAAGCTGATTTGGTTGCAGCAAAGTTGGCTTTCCAGTAAAATTCTTTGGATTTTACTGGTTTTACTTTTGTTAAAATTTGGTTATAAAAACATGAATACTTTGTCTTGTACTTTACATTTTCCTGTGTAAGAAAATTATGTTGGTGACAATTTTTCTCCATCTGAATCTACGAGACAAATTTGTATCACTTTTGAATTGCAGTTGGGGGCCGCACAAAGTCAGTCCACGGGCAACAAATGGCCCCCAGGCCGCACTTTAGACACTCCTGCTTCGAGGTGAACATGAAACCAAGGCAACATCAGAAGAAGTTAAGCCACACCCACAATCAAGATGGGCTTCTGTCCAATCAGAAGGAGATTTACTTTCCAATGAACTTTAAATTAATCCTCAATTAAAGTTTGTTAAATGAACAAACATTAAAGATCCAGAATATTAAAGGTTTGTGTTTTAATTATTATGATTCTGTTTAAACTATCATTTCTGTTTGCTATTTCAGGCATTTTTTAAGCTTTGAAAGAAAAGAGGAAAAAAAACTGTCTGAGTGCTATTTTAAAAAAGCATAAGGCTACAAAATGACAAATTATTATTTTACAGTGTTGTCTCTTGTATTCACCGCTTGAGGGAGGATTTATCACCAAAACAACCAAGGACAGGAACATGGGCACTTAAGGGAACTCGCAAATTAAACCTAAAATAAATTATTCATCCTTGACATTTTCAGAGATCGCGGGTGGACAAATGGAAACTCCTTATCAGATATCAAATTCCTGCGGGTTTATTCATGGAATCCATCCTGGATATTCAATGAAATCATCCTAAGAACAGGAAAAAATACAAAGAGAACACTGCAAAAACACAAACTCTTACAAAGTAGTTTTTAGTTTCCAATGGAAATATCTCAGTACACTTGAAATTAAACAAAACTAGCTTACAAGTTACTTTTCAGCGACATATAGGAATGTTTTTAGAGTCAATAATTTCTTAGAGTTGATGAAAAAGTAATAGTTTCACTGGCAGATTAATTCACTTACAACAACACAGTTTTTTCTTGCTTTTCATTAGCAGGAAATAATCTTACATCAGTTATTGTCTTCTCAAAACCCAAGTTGGTCGTGGCAGATGACTTTTAAGTGACTTTTATGAAAATATTGACTTTTAGAGGTATTTTTTACTACACTGTGCTTTTTATTTTAACTTAACTAATTTTATTATGAAGTATTACATCTCTTGTTTGTGTAAAAAATTGATGTGGACATGAAAATGAACTCACTTATGGTGCAGTTTAATGTGTTTATATAAATGCCAAAAAATAGCTAATAAGAGCTGCACTGCTCTGAAAGTGGATCATTTTTGATGAAGTGGCTTCACAGATGAATCTCCATCTAAAACATATTAAAACTTGTGACAAATGAAAACATGGCGATATCTAGAAACAACCAATTAGAGTCAGGAGGCGGGTCTTAGCGCTGTCAATCACCGTCCATTTCAGAAATTCCCAAGTGTTTTCCAGAAAAATTTTGCAATTTATCTAAAATGTCTGAGTTGTTTTTCTCAAAAATGTTTCACTTTTGGACCTCAGGAATTTTTTTCTTGGAAATTTCAGAGTTTTTTGCTTCAAAATTTTCAACTTTTGGAGTGCCAAAATGTTCTTGTTTTTTTTCTAGAAGATTTCTCATAATAATTTCAAATTTTCTGAGATTTCACATTTTAGACTTTTGGAGCTTAGACATTTCTCATTTTTTTCTAGAAAATTTCTCTGGTTAATCTCAACATTGCAGAGCTTTTTGGCAGAAATTTACTCCACCTTTTTATTTTTTCAGTCTACAAAGGCCCTGAAACGCCGTCATAATAACTTGCCTCATAATATCATAATAACTTGATATTTTTCAAAATGATGCCATTAGCATTAAATTTGGAAGTAATCGTTATCTTGCAATCGGAAGGTTGTCTGATTCCAGCCACATGTTGAGCTCAATCTGCTGCCCACTCCATGTTTCAGTGGATGTGACTCATGAGTAAAAGTTCATTTAACCTAAAAACACAATACTTACAGGCATAAAACTTCATGTTACTCCGATAAAAAACGCCTTCTTTATTGGTAAAATAACTCTGTAAGTGGTTTATGGTTGGACAAAAGCCCTAATTAATGTGAATTTTTCTGTCCTGATCTGATGGACGACAGCAACCTTGGGTAACCAGGTAACAAAAATCCAGGGATTAAACAGAACGACCATTGCCGGGATGGGGGAAGTATATTATGAGTTTCCACAACTTGTTCCAATCTTTCTGGGCTCTAGATGGATTAGAGGAAAGGAGGTAAAGTAAACAGTGAATCACAGAGATCAGCGATAAGGTTGGCAGGTATCACCTAATCCAGGAAGTAGCCAGGTATAAAATTAGCCACTGATTTGGTGGTTAGTCCTCAATATAAAGGAGTCTTGAAAAGAAGCGGAATGAAGACAAGCTTTATCGCAACATGGTAACAGCCTGCATCTTTCTATTTTATTTCCCTAAAACCGAACATATTCTTTAATAAATATGTCTTTTTGTCTCCGTGTTACAGGTGTCTGCTGTTACGACTATGGGCTGCATGAAGTCGGCTGCAGTGACTCTTCTTCTGTTGTCTTTTCTTCTGAACGTAGCTGATTCTTATCCCAAGTTCGACTCTTCAAGGAGTAAGGGTGGTTTGTTAGCAAAAAAAATTTAAAACATTTTTCAATTTAAAATTCAATGAATTTTTTTAAGCTTAGAAACAAGCTACAAGCAAACAAGCTGTTAGTTAAAAACATAAGAATTTATAACATTATTTGAGTTTCAGCTAAAAATTAAAGAACAAAGGAGACTATTTAAAACGATCAAAAAAAATACAAAACCTTACCAAGTACCTTTGGTTTAATTTGTAGTGCAAATATCTTAGTACAATTGAATTAAGACTAAACTAACTTACATATAACTTTTCAGGAAGATATAGGAGCTTGTTTAAGTCAATAATTCCTTAATATTGATTTTCCCATGTTATAAGTGAAATAATTTGTACTTTTTTCATCAATATTAAGGAATTATTAACTTAAAACAAGCTTCTATATCTTGTTTATATCCTTTATATTGAGGACTAATGCTCCAAATCAGCCAAAAAGTTGCTTATAAATTGTTTTTGTCTCATTGCAAGTGTACTGACATATTTCCACTAAACTAGACTAAAAATACTTGGTAGGTTTTGTGTTTTTGAAGTGTTTTTCACTCCTTCACTGCTTTTCTACACTGTAAAACCATTTGAGCCTCATTTAATTGTATCTACTAACTTTTACACTTTAAGTCAAATAAATCTTTCAAGTTTTAGATTTTGAACTTAAATATGTGAGTTTATACAACATAAACTTACAGTAGTAAGCTTTGTTAAGGTTTTATTATTTTTGTCATAACTCCACGTGAATATTATAGTTTTTAATGCAGCAATTAGGGATAGGGTTAGGGTTAGGGTTATTTCCCAGGATGCTTAGCTGCATGCTTTTGTATCTTGTGTTAATTTTGTGTTAAGTTTATCTGGCTCTTTTTTAAATTTTTATCCAACTGACCAAATCGTTAAGGGAAATATCTTCTCACATTGCTTAAGCTCTGTTCAAAAGAATTTAGTGTCATTTTTAATAAAATGCATTAAAATATATTTTGTTTGTGCAAATTGAATCATGAATTTAAATTGTAGTAAAAAGTATTTATTTCAACTGGATAACATGAGTGAAAATAATGCTGCAGTGTGTTCTCGTTCAACTAGGTGAGGGCAGATTCCTGGCATGATGTGAATAATTATTTGAAATAAAGTTATAGCTCATAATTGAAGATTAATAAAGCGTCAGAACATTAAAACAATGTTTAAACAAATTAACATTTGCTGTTAAATCACATTTTTTAACTTTAAATTCTAACTGGAAACAATGCTTTTTCTTTGAATTTTCAAACCCACCCTGGAGTGTTTCACAGTGTCTGTTTGGTTTTGCAGTGGGCTGTGGAAAATGCAGCCTGGTCCTGAACGACTTTCTTTCAAAGGACCATGCACAGATCTACCAGTGCAAGGGCTGCTGCTTCTCCCGGGCGTACCCGACGCCGCAGATGAAAATGCAGACGATGTCGGTCCCCAAGAACATCACCTCAGAGGCATCGTGCTGCGTTGCAAAGCACAGCTACGAGGTAAAAAATAATTAATTTAATTAAACTAGATGCATAAAGTGTTCACTGCAAAAACACAAAAACATACCAAGTACTTTTGGTCTAATTCCTAGTGCAAATAACTTAGCACACTTGAAAGCAATTATTATGGAAATGTTTATTTTATACATACTTCTATAATATATATATATATACAAAGTTAAAGAACACAGTCAACAATATACAAAGTTAAAGAACACAGTCAACAATTGTCAAGTGCCATTTTTACACATCAAAATGTCAATTAATATATAATAATAATATATAATAATGTTATAATGCTATACAATATATATATATATATATATATATATATATATTGTATAGCATTATACAGTATATTATCATTATTATTATTATTATTATATAATGGGAAAGCTAAAAATGACCGTAAAACATATCTATATCTAAAACATAATAAAAATTACTTAGTTTTGTCTTATTTCAAATGTACTAAGATATTTGAAAAATTATAAATGAAACATTAATCAACATTTTAATGTGTAAAAATGGCACTTGACAATTGCTGACTGTGTTCTTTAACTTTGTATTTTTTGTGTTTTATGATGTAAAGCACTTTGAACTGAAACGTGTTACACAAACAAACTTGATGCGACAGACTGGCGACCTGTCCAGGTGACCCCGCCTCTCAACCAGAACGTTAGCTGGAAAGGCAGCAGCACCTCCTGACCCCACTAAGAACAAGATGTTAGAAAATGGATGGATGGAAATAAACTTGATTGATTGATTTGTACTAGAAACTAGACCAAAATACTTGGTAAGATTGTTGTGTTTTTGCAGTGAACTTAATAATGAGTTACATTTTATAATAGTAATAATTTCTCAGCATTATATAGAAATTTGGTTTTTGTCAATAATTATTAAATGTTGAAGAAAATGTTAAATAATCTTTCTTTCCTCTAGCAGATTATTTAACTTACAACTAACACGTTTTCATCAATATTTATTATTTACTTAAAAAAAGCTCCTATATCATGCTGAAATAATACCTATGAGTTAATTTTGTCTTATTTCAAGTGAACTAGATGTTTGCCCTAGAAACTATAAAAAATACTTGGTGCGATTTTGTGTTTTTTATGTGTTTTTTTTTTTACAGCACTATGTCTTAGGAAAATGTTGTATTAATTGTAACAATATATTAATACAACACTTTAACAATGAAATCTATTTTATGTGTGCTTAAGCTGTATTTCATATATGTTTATATCATAAATTATGTTGTTCTCTATATTTTATACAAAAAGGCATTTTTGTTATTTCTTTCATTCATATTTGACAGTGTCAAATATGGACCACAATGTGTTAGCTAACATTCACTATCAAACGTTAGCATTTGATAGCATAGCTTTGGTAGCTAACATATCTATCAATTCTTATATTTATAGCTATGTGTTTGATACCTATCAAACGTTAGCTATCAAATGTAAATGTTTTATAGCAAATGTAGCTAAGATTTAACTATCAAATGCTAAACATCACCATTTGATAACTTTTTATATGTTTTTTGTCTACTTCTATGTACTGTTGCTGATTTTTCATAAAATTCAGCTTAAAAAATAAATAAAGCACACAATTAATCTATTTCTTATTCATTCCTGCTCATTGTTTCCTTCTTGCAGATGATGCAAGGCACCATCCCAGTGAGAAACCACACAGAGTGTCACTGCAGCACCTGCTATTATCATAAGTTGATATGAAACGTGGAAACCTGCAGGCTGTCTCTTTTGAAATGCACAAGCTGCTCTCTGTTTGGAAGCAGGTGTTGTTTATGTTAGCGTTTCTGTGTTTGTGATGTGTAACTAGCCATCCTGTTTGGATTGATAACTGTGTACCAATAACTGAGGACCTGAAGTTAATTAAAAAAGTGCACCAAGAGGTCATCATGAAAGTCTGGTGTCTTATTTATTTAAAAACTGTTTTATGTGATGTGAAACTTCAGGGCAAGTGATGCGATTGCAAAATTTATGTTCAAAATAAATTATTTTATAGGATCTGAAATGACTTATGTGAACAACTAACAACATTTTATGTAAATAAAGAAGTTTATGTTTTTTAATTTCAGTAAAAATCATATTTTATTAGCATTTTTTAAATAAATTCTTCTGGGGTTCTTCTTACAATGAATTCAGTTTGGTGTACTAAAATTAAAACTTTAAAGTGAAAAATGTTACCAGAAAACCTGAATCTTTAATGAAAAAATATTTTTTCCATTTCTGTCCAAATTTTCATATCTTATTAATAGAAAAAGTTTTATATATTAAGCGTTAATAAATTTTCTGCTTTTGTTGGGAAGTTTGGCTCTGATTTACAAGGTTGTGGGTCCCAGGGCCAGTAGATAGGGCTCTACTATAAAATACTATTTTACTAATGCAAATTACAGTATTTTAATATGTAGTGCCATACATTAGCAAGTATGAATTGGTGTATGGTAGGTTTTTTATATCCCCTAACTCCACATTGTTCCAAAAGAAATCGACTACAACTTCAGAATTTTCAAACACTTGAATATTGTTTATAATCATAAAATTTAATTTTAAAAAAATATGAATACAACTCATATAATTTGGGCCCATGAGTTTTATACAAAGTACAATATTTGTAAAACATCCATTAATCAAAAAAAGAGAAAAGACAAGAAAAAGTGTGAACAAGCAATTTATACAACTGTGTAGTGCCCCCTGCTGGGCTGTAGCTGCATAGAAATGACTTTTTGTCAGAGATAAAATTGAGCTCCCCCAACTGCTAACATATGAGACACCACTCCATTTTTGTTTGTGAAGAACAAAGAACTAACAGAGTTGGTAGTTATATTTACTTACATTTACTTACTTGACTAACTTTCTTGAAAAAAGAAAAAAAAAAAAGAAAAA